>NC_054829.1:75142849-75360848 GCF_018345385.1 Vulpes lagopus | reverse complement strand
CCCCTCGGGGACAGAAACTGCTAGATCTGGAGACAGAATAGTAGTCCTGTCTCATTTGGCAGGGTCATAAGGACTAACCTGAGAAACCCAAAATTGAGGTGGATCAGAGCAGCAAATTGGAATTGAGTTCCTTAATCTTGGTATTTTCTCTAAGTCTCTGTCTTCCTTTGTTTGTACAAAAGCCAGTTATAGTTCCTGGTCCAGAATAACAGCTCTATGATAAAGAGTTCACATAGGTTGCTGGGTCTGGGTTCAGAGAGTCTCTGTGGTGTGTGCTGCATGCACTGTGCTCTCCTCTTTTGGCTGTTATTTCCTTCAAGCCAGGTGTCTACACAGGCTCTCCTTGCCTGCGGTGGGCAGTGTGTGGTCCCTGGCCAAGATGTGGTGAGTTTTAGTGGGCTGAGCTCTGCTCTGCTTGCTAAATGAGCCCTGATACCACCTCCACTAGAATTGAGGCCCTGCTGAATTCTCTGGTTAGGAGATATGGGTGGGCAAGGGTGCAGCCATTCTGGGAAACCATATGGTGTGACATCAAATAAGTAATAGTAGACCAACCCTGTGATCCAGCAAATGCACTACTGGGCATTTACTCTAAGAATACAAAAGTACTAGGATGCCTGGGTGGCTCAGCAGTTTAGCGCATGCGTTCAGCTGAAGTCATGTTACCAATCTGGGGATTGACTCTCATATCATGTTCCTGGTAGGAGCCTGCTTCTCACTGTCACTGTCTCTTTGCGTCTATCATGAATAAATAAATAAAATAATTAAAACAAAAAGTATTCTGGGACATCTGGGTTGCTCAGTGGTTGAGCGTCTGCCTTTGGCTCATGGCATAATCCCAGAGTCCAGGGATCGATTCCCACATCGGGCTTCCTGCATTTAGTCTGCTTCTCCCTCTGCCTTTGTCTCTTCCTCTGTGTGTGTGTGTGTCTTTCTCTTGTATAAATAAATAAAATCCTCAAAAAATAAAAGAAAAAAGAATACAAAAATATAAATTCAAAGGGAAACACAAACCTGGATTTTTACAGCAGCATTATGTACATTAGCCAAACTATCGAAACTATTCATACATGGAATGAAATCTAATCCATTTGGAGCTATATGGATGGAGGAAGCAAGTCTAATTAGTGAGTCCATCAAAGAAAGACAATCGTTGTATGATATCAGTCATATATTGAATCTAAGAAAGAAAAAGCATATGGGCAAAGGGAATAAAGTCGATACATAGACCAAGTAATAGCCCCTTCATTACAGAGTACAAGCTGATGTTTATCACATGGGAGGTAATTGGGGTATGGGTGACCTGTCAGATGGGGACTAGGGAGTGTATTATTGTGTAGGGCACATTGTGAGAACCCACATTCTGGGAGTGTCAGAAAACCTGGTGAGAGGAGAGCTGTGGGGGAGAGCTGAGGAGGTGACAGGGACAGGGTTTCTCCTGAATTCTTCACACCAATGAGTCAGGGGGTTGGGACAAAGATAATGCTCTGTGTGCACGCCAATCTCTCTAGGACGGTTTGAAGCAACAGCAACACTGAAGGAATGATACAGGGTAAACACTTTGCATCAAGAAAAAATGTATTACTTTTTTGGGGGGGATATTTTCAATCTCTATATGGACAGAAAGAGAGAATGTCCATTGAGGCATCATCTGGGAAGAATTGGGAGGTGTCAGGCTTCAGAGTCTGGATGGAAGATCTGCCATGAACGATCTTGGAATATCTCCTTCTGTTTTGAAATGTGAAAACGTGCTTGGGGTAAAGAAATGATGAGAATCCCATGGTTCACCACGTTTACTTCCAGGCTCCATAATGTGCTGCACTGTGTACAAGTCTGACTATATATGGCCACAGAGTGATGTCTTGATATGCCTCTCCAAATATTTATAAAGAGGTAAATCTGATTCCAGAAGATTGGCCTTCCTTTTCATAATTGTATGGTCACTCTTATTGGATTTGTGTTTCCATATGATTATGGGTATTTTCTATTTAAAAAAACAACAACTAGTATTTTGATTAATTTAAGTAACACTAAAATTATTAGAATGGAAAACAGAAATAGTGACTAAATAAATACAAATAAGGAGATTTTTTTTTAATTAACTTTTATTGGTATTTAATTTACCAACATACAGAAAAACACCCAGTGCTCATCCCGTCAAGTGTCCACCTCAGTGCCCGTCACCCATTCCCCTCCAACACCCGCCCTCCTCCCCTTCCACCACCCCTAGTTCATTTCCCCGAGTTAGGAGTCTTTATGTTCTGTGTCCCTTCCTGATATTTCCCAACATTTCTTTTCCCTTCCTTTATATTCCCTTTCACTATTATTCATATTCCCCAAATGAATGAGAACATACACTGTTTGTCCTTCTCCGATTGACTTATTTCAAGAAGATGTGGTTTATGTATACAATGGAATATTACTCAGCAATTAGAAACGACAAATACCCACCATTTGCTTCAACGTGGATGGAACTGGAGGGTATTATGCTGAGTCAAATAAGGAGATTTAAATAAGTATATCGAAAAGACAAATGAAATTTAAAACTCATAGGTAGTCTAGGAAAATATGTGAGCCTGAGATAATACATTTAGATTTCAAAGTGAAGAAACTACTGACACTAAAGAAAACCAAAAGTCTATGAAAAATTGGGCAGCACGGGTGGTTTAGCGATTTAGTGCCACCTTTGGCCCAGGCTGTGATCTTCGAGTCTGGGGATTGAGTTCTGCATCAGGCTCCCTGCATAGAGCCTGCTTTTCCCTCTGCCTATGTCTCTGCCTCTCTCTCTCTCTCTCTCTCTCTCTCTCTGTGTGTGTTTCTCATGAATAAATAAATAAAATCTTTAAAAGCCCCACGCAAAAATACAAAGATACTACAGCACATATTGAATAACTAAGGCAAATTTAAAGTTTCTAGAATTGCCAATCCACTAAAGTTTTCTTAAAGTAATAAAATATAAGTAAAACAAATCTAATAAGACAAATGAATGTGTAATCTAAAAGCTATTGTCTCAAAAAAGACCCAAAAAAATAAAATAAATAAAAAAAGACAAGCCAGAAAGAAAAAAATCCAATATCAGATGGATTTATTTATGAATCCTACCAAACATTTTCAGAATAATTAAGGCCAAAACATCTGTACCTATTCCAAAATAATGAGAATGGAACATGCCCAGATTCACTTAAGGGGGCCAGGTTGACTCTGACAACAAAGGAAGGCAAGGATCCCATAGGAAGGGACTAAAGGTAATATCTCAGATGCACATAAATGCAAAATCCTGGCATCCTGAATGCAACAGCACATGGAGAGGATCACACAGGAGGAGCCATAGGAAATCAGCCCTAGGGTGCAAGGATCCTTCAATAAGCCCAGATTATAAATGGGATCCCATGAATTAGCAGAGTGAAGGATTAGATGTACATGATCCTTTCCTATGATGCCTAAAACAATTTGGCAAAGCCATCACACTTTATCCTCAAAACATCTTAAAAATCGAGGCAGAAGAAATTGACTCGACAGAATAGTGGCAATTTCCAAAACACACACAACAATACCGTATTCAACAGTGAAAAACTGAAGCCTTCCTGTCAAGTCAGGAGCCACACAAGGATACTCATTCCCACCATGATTATTCAACATGGTATCAAGAAAGACAATCAACTGTGACACCCTATATATCAGCTGGTCCCCTGGGTTATTGTGAACAAATGCCACTTTAAAACCCCCAGAGGTCAGAGATGGTGAACCACATATATCCCACATATATCGCCTTGTTGGCAGGAAATAAATCTTCCGAATGTTTCCTTCTCTGTACCAGGAGGGAACAACCATCCTCAGCACCAGAACAGGGCTCAGAATGCTGTACAAACAAGTCTTGTCCATTTATCAATAATTCACGGATCCAAAAAACTTCATGGCTTTCACTTTCCACAAATATAAGGTCTTGTTGTCTTAGAGGTACTTGGGCCATCTACTTGGGTCTTTGTCTCGGTGTCATGTTCTAGGTAGCTCATGCACAGGCAAAATGTAATACTTTACTCCCAAGATCTGTCTAATGTCTACAGGGTTGTCTGACCAGACAAAGAACTCAGGAAAATAGAAGAAAGATATTTTCACCACAAAAATGGGAAGACTTACCCAGGAAATAAAGGTAATGGAAAATTAAAAGATCTATAAATGAGTAGGTAAAGAAAAAAAATATTATCCATATGACAAGATCTGCTACAAGGACAAATGTTTGAACCTCCACAAACAAATGTTTAGAATTAATTAACTATTTCAAGAATGTTCAGGGGATAAAATAAAAATAACAAATAAAGTTATATTTTAACGCAATAACACAAATCACTTAAAAGGAAATTAACAAAATAATTGCATTGACATTGCCATTAAATATAAACTACATGGGATCAAATATCAGAATGTAGTTAAAACAATACATACTAAAAATTCTCAACAATAATGAGAGATTTTTAAAGAGAGAGACGCAAGGGAAATTCTGTTCACAAAGTAGAACACTTCATATTCTCACAAGACATAAAACAGGGTTGAATGCAGATATAATGCAATCCTTCTTTATAACTTGTAGGAATCAAAGAATCAAATCTAAGAATCAAATCTAAGTCTGGAGGTAACTATTTAGTCATAGGATATGAAATAAGGCCCTCCCTCCACAGATTAAACCAGTCCCAGGATGCTCAGGTGACCCCATACAGGGATCAGGACAGAACACAGACAACTCACCATGGAGTCTGGGTTCATCTGGGTTTTCATTCTCACTATTTTAAAAGGTAATTCATGGAAGACAAGAGACCTTGAGTTTTTTAGTGAGAAACAGGGGATGTGGGACAGTTTCCTGACCAAGATGTGTTGTGTCTGCAGGTGTCCAGGGTGAGGTACAGCTGGTGGAGTCTGGGTGAGACCTGGTGAAGCTTGGGAGGTCCCTGAGACTCCTCTGTGTGGCCTCTGGATTCATCTTCAGTAGCTACAGTATGAGCTGCGTCCGCCAGGCTCCTGGGAATGGGGTGCAAGGGTTGCATGGATTTATGCTAGTGGAAATAGCACAAGCTATGCAGACGCTGTGAAGGGTCGCTTCACCATCTCCAGAGACAATGCCAAGAACACACTGTTTCTGCAGTTGAACAGCCTGAGAGCCGAGGACATGGCCATGTATTACTGTGTAAGGGACACAGTGAGGGGACCTCAGTGTGAGCCCAGACACAAACTTCCCTGTAGAAGGGGATCAGGACCGCCAGGGAGTGCACACTCCTCACTACTTCTGTTTTGAAGGCCCAGGAGCAGATGCAGGTGGAGGTTCTGGGCAGGTTTCTTGTCAGGGTCTGGGATTCCTCTCCATAGAGTATTTTCCTGCAGGGAGCATCTCTGGACCAGGAATTTCTATTTAACTATACAGTGTCTGATTCAGAAATTTAGTTTATGTAGGAAAACAGCTAGTTTACATGCGCAAAGAGCTGCTTACACTTATTTATGATTCTACCTAAAAAAGAATAATATACAAATATCTCCATGTTCCCAACTTCTAGAGGAATCACAATCAAAGTACGAAATATACATCCTGAAAATTAGGAAGAATCACAGAGAAGCAGGAAACATATTATATGGTAATAGAGGTAGACTAGGAAATCACTCAGACTTTCAAGCTGAATTAGTCCTCTCCCTTTGGTCATCAGCTGATTCTTTTTTTTTTAATTAATTTTTATTGGTGTTCAATTTACCAACATACAGAAAAACACCCAGTGCTCATCCCATCAAGTGTCCACCTCAGTGCCCGTCACCCATTCCTCTGCAACACCCGCCCTCCTCCCCTTCCACCACCCCTAGTTCGTTTCCCCGAGTTAGGAGTCTTTATGTTCTGTGTCCCTTCCTGATATTTCCCAACATTTCTTTTCCCTTCCTTTATATTCCCTTTCACTATTATTTATATTCCCCAAATGAATGAGAACATACACTGTTTGTCCTTCTCCGATTGACTTATTTCACTCAGCATAATACCCTCCAGTTCCATCCACGTTGAAGCAAATGGTGGGTATTTGTCGTTTCTAATTGCTGAGTAATATTCCATTGTATACATAAACCACATCTTCTTTATCCATTCATCTTTCGATGGACACCGAGGCTCCTTCCACAGTTTGGCTATTGTGGCCATTGCTGCTAGAAACATCGGGGTGCAGGTGTCCCGATGTTTCATTGCATCTGAATCTTTGGGGTAAATCCCCAACAGTGCAATTGCTGGGTCATAGGGCAGGTCTATTTTTAACTCTTTGAGGAACCTCCACACAGTTTTCCAGAGTGGCTGCACCAGTTCACATTCCCACCAACAGTGATTCTTAAAGACACCTGTATACTGTGTCCAATCAGAGACCAGAAGATTCTACTGGATCCAGGAAGAACCTCAGGAAGAGAAACTGGATTGGGGGAGCCTTTGCTCTGCAGGAAATATCTCATTGATACCTTAGGTGCTGATATCAGCTCATAGTGAGTGACCAACCTTCCCAATCTAGAACTAACACCCATGTGATGGGAGTAGAGGTAGGGCCTTAGGGGAGAACTTATGTCAGGAGTTTCAGCCCCATGATGGTATCAGGGCCCTTATACAACCAGTCCTGACCCCATGCAAGGTGACTGGGAAGGGACGCCTTAGGATGCAGGCTCTCTCCAGACACCAAATCTGTTGGCATCTGGACCTCAGACTTCCCAGACTCTAGAACTGGGGGAATGGGTGTCTGTTGTTTATTGCCCCTGTCCCTATGATGTTCCAGGAGGGGGCACAGGCTAAGACATTAGTGACACGTGAACCCAAACAACGATGCTCTGAAATTCTTGCTGCATTTGTTGTGATAAGTCCCTGATAACTTCTGTCCATGAGGTGATAACTTCCATCCATGAGGTGTGATAAGTTCCTGATAACTTCCGTCCATGGGGTGAAGGGTGGATTTCACACTTGTTCCCTCCTGCAGAGAGGATGAACCTGTGGACAATCCTAGGACTCTGTGAACAAGACCCAGCGGACACATGGGGGGAGAACCTTCACATATGGGAGATTGTGGAACTTTACTGTAAGGAGGATAATTTATCAACATTTGCAGAGGAGGGGGATGTGCTGACCCTGTGGGACCTGAGTCTGAGCATCACCATCCAGATGCTGCTATCCTGGTGGCTGTGAGGTTCAGGACAGCAGTTCCCTTGCTGCTTTCAGGATTCCTTCCTTGTCTGCGTATTTTGTGACTTTGATTTTAAAATGCCTTGGAGATGATCACATTTGTTGAATTTCATGGGAGTACGTGTGCTTCTTGGATGTTAAGGTCTGTGTCCTTCCTGATCAGGGAGTTTTCTGGCTATATTTTGATCGAATAACCTGGAACATTTTCTCTGTCTTCATTTACAGAGACTCCAATGATAAAAATATTGCTGTTTTCATAATCCACTGAATTCCCTAAGTCTACTTTTAGATTCATTAGGTTTTATCCCTTCTTCTTCTCAGTCATTGTTATCCACCATGTTATCTTCTATATCCCCAGTGTTTTCTTTCATCTATCCTTTTTTTCCTGCATATGGGACAGCATGTAGGTAATAGCATTTTTACTTTTGGGCAGAAAAGGATTTTTGTTTGTTTGTTTGTTTTTTCTTTTATCTCTACAGTAAGTGATTATTCAGTGTCTTCCATGTCTGTTCAATCCCAATTGTATCTTTATAAACATGGTTCTAAATTCCAGCCTTCTAAATGGCACTTGATGACCTTTGACCAGGTATATCCCCAAGTTAGTGGATTTCTATGTTTTTAGATTTTCCTATTTTCTTGTCAGGCATTGAGACAGTAATAAAAATGAAAACTTAGGCCTTCCTCTGCATTGATTCTACTCAGGCTCTCAATGAGTTGGAGGGTACTCCTCAAGTTTGGGGAGAGAAATCTATGTCATAGTACACGTATCCAAAGGTAATCGCCCGTGGAAACACACTCATTTCTACGGAATTCCAAGGCATCTGTGAAATCATGTAGGCTCCAGCAGTGTCTGTGGGGGCACGATCCTCTCTGTGGTTTCGGGGGATGATGTCCTTAGTGAAGCAGCTCTCTGAGAGGCCCCAGAAAGGAGTCTTTGTTCTGCAACATCCTCCACATCTTATTGCTTCAAAGGACGTGTGAGTTTAAGTCCAATTTGCCAATATATAGTATAATTCTCAGGTTTCATCATTTGATGTGTCCTCCTCAAAGACAGTAGTCCAGTTACTGCATGTGATTCGAAAAGCACAGGCATATGTTGGCAAATTGAATTAGATAGAGAAAAAAGGTAAATAATTCCATCACTACTACATATATTAGAGAGGCAACAATAGAGAGGGTTTTTTGTATATTATTATTGGAATTTGTTTTGCCAACATACAGTATAACATCCAGTGTTCATCGCGTCAAGTGCCCCCCCCTCAGTGCCCATCACCTAGTCAGCCCATCTCCCTGCCCAACTCCCCTTCCACTCCTCCTCGTTCATTTCCCAGATTTAGGAGTCTCAGGTTCTATCACCCTCTCTGATAATTTCCACTCATTTTCTCTCATTTCCCCTACAATTCCTATCCCTATTTTTTATATTCCCCATATGAGTGAAACCATATATTGTTCATCCTTCTCTGATTTACTTACTTCACTCAGCATAATACTCTCCTGCCATTGGGCTCCCTGCAAATCAGTGCACCTGTGTCTGCCCCCAGAAGCATCTACGCCAGTGTGGACTGGGAGATTGCAGTTAGGTTCTAACTGGGATTCAAGAAAGTGAAAACACATAGGTTATCACTTAGTGTAGAAATTAAGCAAGTTCAGGTGAAAATGAAAAATGCTCTGAGATGAAATCAAAACTGAATCCTCTAACAGCTAGGGTAAATGAGTAAGAAGGGAAATGAATTGACATTGAAGACAAGTTGATAGAAAGGAAGGAAGCTGAGGAAAAGAGAGAAACACAAATAATGGACCATAAGGAGAAACTCAAGAATCAGCAATGCCATACAAACAAACACAATTAGAATAATTGGTGTGCATGAGAGAAAATAGAGGACAGAACGTATATTTGAACAAATCATAGAAGACACTCATTTTCAATATGAAGACACATCCAGAGTGAATTTGAGGGAGTAAAGAGCCATTTATCATGTCAGTGGACAAGAAGAGGAGCAAGACTGAAATCAGATGAACTAAAACTGAAAACAAAGACTATAATAAGAGATGAAGAAGAATAGCCAGGGGAATTTTAAAAAGAAAACCATATCTGGGGGCATCACAATGCCAGATTTCAGGTTGTACTACAAAGCTGTGGTCATCAAGACAGTGTGGTACTGGCACAAAAACAGACACATAGATCAATGGAACAGAATACAGATCACAGAAGTGGACCCTGAACTTTATGGTCAACTAAAATTCAATAAAAGAGGAAAGACTATCCATTGGAAGAAAGACAGTCTCTTCAATAAATGGTGCTGGGAAAATTGAACATCCACATGCAGAAGAATGAAACTAGACCACTCTCTTTCACCATACACAAAGATAAGCTCAAAATGGATGAGAGATGTAAATATGAGACAAGGTTCCATCAAAATCCTAGAGGAGAACACAGGCAACACCCTTTTTGAACTCGGCCACAGTAACTTCTTGCAAGATACATCCATGAAAGCAAAAGAAACAAAAGCAAAAATGAACTATTGGTACTTCGTCAAGATAAGAAGCTTTTGCACAGCAAAGTATTTTGCCCAGCCAAATACATTCAACAAAACTAAAAGACAACCTACAGAATGGGAGAAGATATTTGCAAATGACATATCAGATAAAGGGCTAGTTTCCAAGACCTATAAAGAACTTATTAAAGTCAACACCAAAGAAAAAACAATCCAGTCATGAAATGGGCAAAAGACATGAAGAGAAATCTCACAGAAGAAGACATAGACATGGCCAACATGCACATGAGAAAATGCTCTGCATCACTTGCCATCAGGGAAATACAAATCAAAACCACAATGAGATCCCACCTCACACCAGTGAGAATGGGGAAAATTAACAAGGCAGGATACAACAAATGTTGGAGAGGATGCGGAGAAAAGGGAACCCTCTTACACTGTTGGTGGGAATGTGAACTGGTGCAGCCACTCTGGAAAACTGTGTGGAGGTTCCTCAAAGAGTTAAAAATAGAACTGCCCTACAACCCAGCAATTGCACTGCTGGGGATTTACCCCAAAATATACAGATGCAATGAAACACTGGGACACCTGCACCCCGATGTTTTTAGCAGCAATGTCCTCAATATACAAACTGTGGAAGGAGCCTCGGTGTCCATTGAAAGATGAATGGATAAAGAAGATGTGGTTTATGTATACAATGGAATATTACTCAGCCATTAGAAACGACAAATACCCACCATTTGCTTCAATGTGGATGAAACTGGAGGGTATTATGCTGAATGCAGTAAGTCAATTGGAGAAGGACAAACAGTGTATGTCCTCATTCATTTGAGGAATATAAATAATAGTGAAAGGGAATATAAAGGAAGGGAGAAGAAATGTGTGGGAAATATCAGGAAGGGAGACAGAACACAAAGACTCCTAACTCTGGGAAACACACTACGGGTGGTGGAAGGGGAGGAGGGCGGGGGGGTGTGGGTGAATGTGTAACGGACACTGAGGGGGACAATTGACGGGATGAGCACTGGGTGTTATTCTGTATGTTGGTAAATTGAACACCAATAAAAATTAATTTATTTTAAAAAGTGACCTATTTTAAATTTTTGTGTCCCTCAATTTGGAGAAGTATATAAACCATTCAACAATAAACTTAAAGAGACCAACTGATAATAATACAATAGTGTGGGAACTTTCACATCCCACTGATAGCAAGGAAAGATCATAAAAGCAGAATCTCAACAAGGAAACAAGTGGTTAGAACAACACACTGGAACAGACGGACTTCAAAGATATATACAGAGTGTTGCATCCTAAGGCGGGAGAAAACACATTCTTCTCCAGGGCACATGTAAAATTCTCCAGAATTGATCATATAAAAGGTCATACATCAAGATTCAACTGGTACGGAAAGAGTGAATTTATTCTATGCATATTTTCAGACCACAGTGCAATGAAACTAGAAGTGAACCACCATAAAAATACGAAAGATACATAAATAATGGAGGTAAAGCAACATCGTACTGAAGAGGGAGTGGGCCAACCAGGAAGTTAGAGAATTAAAACAATTCACGGATTCAATGAAAATGAAAACACGACACTTTCAAGACTTTGGGACACAGCAAAAGTGATCCACAGAAGGGAGGATAGAGCAATACAGTCCTTCCTCAAGGGACAATAAAAGTCTCATAAATAAAAGTAATGCTTGGACCAAAAGGAGTTGGAGAAAGAACAGCAAAGGATTTCTAAATCCAGGTGAAGAGGAATAATCAAGAATAGAGAAGAAATCAAGGTTACAAAAAAAAGGCAGTAGATCAAATCACTCAGGGGATGATTCTTTTAAAGAATAAGTAAGATTGTAAGCACCCAGACAGACACACACACACACACACACACACAAAACAAATAGAAAGGGCTGATAATAATAAAATCATGAATAAATAAGGGAAGATCACAACCAACAGCCAAGAAATACAAACAAGTATAAGACAGTATTCTGAGCAATTATATGTCAATGAATTAAGCAATCTAGAAGAAATGGATGCATTCCTATAAACATAAAAAATATCAAAACTTAATGGAGAGGAAAGGAAGAACAGCACATACCCATATCCAGAAAATAAGAAAACAATCATAATTAAAAGTCTCTCAACAAGAAAAAGTCCAGATGGCTGGTGGGGGATTTCAATACACATGTAAAGAAAAATTAATACCAGTTTCTTTGAAAATGTTCCAAAACATAGGAGTGGAAGGAAATTTTTCAAACCCATTCTCTGATGTCAACATTACCTTGACTCCAAAATCAGGCAATTACTGCACCAACAAGGTGCAGAGAATTATAGAGCAATATCCCTGACCAATGTGGATTCAGAAATTCTCACCAAGTTTCTAGCCAATATAATCCAATTATATACTGAAAGGATTATTCACTATGACCAAATGAGATTTCTTCCTGACCTGCAAGGGTGCTTCAACGCCTAAAAATCAATCAGCATGGTCAACCACATTAATAAAAGAAAGGAAAAGAATCATTTGATCTCCTCCACTGATGCACAAATAGTATTTGACAAGAGATCATTCTTTCTTGATGAAAAGCTTCTGCTGTGTAAGGAGAGAGGGAATTTACTCAAGATCACAAAAGCATCGTCGAAAACCCCAGAGTGAGAGAGGTTTTTCCATGAGGTCGGGAACACAACAGGGATGTTCACTCGTCACTGTTCAACACAGTACTAGAAGTCTTCATCTCAGCAATCACACAATGAAAAGAAAAAAGATGCATCCGAATCAGTCAAGAAAAAGTCAAAATTTCATTCTTAACAGATGACATGATACTTTAGGTAGAAATCCCAAAACCACCAAAAACTTGCTAGAACAGATACAGAATTCAGTAAGTCAAATCATACAAATTGAAAAAGGGAAGTCAGTAGCATTTCTATACACTAAAAATGAAAAAAAAGGAAGGAAAAATCAAGGAATGAGTCCCATTTATCATTACACCAAAACACAAAAGACAAGAAGGAATAAAGCTAACCAAGAAGGAAAAGCTTCTTAGTCTGAGAACTGAGAAAGAAATTGAGGAAAACATAAAGTAATGGAAAAATATATTATCCTCATAGACTGGAAAAAATATTAATAAAATCAGCATGCTACCCAAAGAAATTTACATATTCAGTGAAAATGCTATCAAAATACAGCATTTTTCTCAGAGCCAAAATAAACAAACCAATAATGTCTGAAAAACTGTGTGTAGGTTCCTCAAAGAGTTAAAAATAGACATGCCTTACGACCCAGCAATTGCACTGTTGGGGATTTACCCCAAATATACAGATGCAATGAAACGCCAGGACACCTGCACTCCGATGTTTCTAGCAGCAATGTCCACAATAGCCAAACTGTGGAAGGAGCCTTGGTGTCCATCGAAAGATGAATGGATAAAGAAGATTTGGTTTATGTATACAATGGAATATTACTCAGCCATTAGAAACGACAAATACCCACCATTTGCTTCAACGTGGATGGAACTGGAGGGTATTATGCTGAGTGAAATGAGTCAATCGGAGAAGGACAAACATTATATGTTCTCATTCATTTGGGGAATGTAAATAATAGTGAAAGGGAATAGAAGGGAAGTGAGAAGAAATAGGTATGAAATATCAGAAAGGGAGACAGAACATAAAGACTCCTAACTCGGGGAAATGAACTAGGGGTGGTGGAAGGGGAGGAGAGCGGGGGGTAGGGGTGAATGGGTGACAGGCACTGAGGGGGGCACTTGACGGGATGAGCACTTGGTGTTATTCTGTATGTTGGCAAATGGAACACCAATAAAAAAATAAATTTATCATTAAAAAAATATATGACACCATTAAAGACACTGAAGATGAAAACGGATGTTGAGGAGAAAAAAAATAAAGAAACAGAAGACATCACGATGCCTGGTGTCAAGCTGTATTAGAAACTGTGATCCTCAAGACAGTGTGGTACTGACACAGAAACAGACTCATGGATCAAAGGAACAGAATAGATAATCCAGAAATGAACTACCACCTCCATGGTCAACTAGTCTTATACAAAGCAGGAAAGAATACTCAATGGAAAAAAGATGATCTCTTCATAAATAGTGCTGGAAAAATAGGACAGTCACATGTAGAATAATGAAACGGGGCCATTTTCTTCCACCACACATATGATAAAGTAGATGACACACTTAATATGAGGCATGACGCCTCCAAAATACTACAGTAGATCCAAGGGAGCAATTTGTTTGACCTCAGCCTCAGCAAAATCTTGTTTGATGTGTCTCCAAAGGCAAGGGAAACAAAAGGAAAAATGAAATATTAGGATTTCATCAAGATAAAAAACTTCATCACAGCAAAGGAAATAGCCAAAGAAACCAAAAGTCTATCTAGGGAAAGAAGAAGATATTTCCATTGGACATATCAGATGAAGGGCTAGTATCCAAGACCTAAAATAACTTATTAAACTCAACACCAGTGTAACAAAAGATCCAGACAGAAATGAGCAGAAAACATAAACCGGTATTTTGCCTTATAAGTAGGAATCTCTTGCTTCTCCCTGCTTTAAGGATTTTCTCTTTATCTTTGGAATTTGCAAGTTTCACTATTACATGTCAAGGTGTTGAAAGGTTTTTATTGATTTTATTTTGGGGGGGGACTCTCCATCTTCTGGACCTGAATGTCACTTTCCTTCCCTAAATTAAGGAAGTTTTTAGGTATGATTTTTTCAATTATGCTTTCTGGCCCTTTGGCCCTCTCGGTGCTCACTGGGACTCCAATTATACATAAATTTTTCCTGTGAGCATGTCATTTATTTCCTTTAACCTTTCCTCGTGGTCTTTTTTTATTCTTTTCTCCTCAGCTTCCCTCCTTGCCATCAACTGTCTTCTATGTCACTCACTCTTTCTTCTACCACATTAACACTCATTGTTAGGATCTCCAGTTTGGATTGCATGTCATTTAATGGGCTTTTAATTTCAGCCTGATTAAATCTAAATTCTGCAGTCATGAAGTCTCTTGAATCTTTTATGCTTGTTTTTCCAGAGCCACCAGTAGCTTTATAATTGTGATTCTGAATTGGCTTTTGACACCGAATTGTAATCCCAATTCTGTAACCCTTTGGCAGCAAGTACTGGCTCTGATACTTTCTTCATGGTGAGTACTTACTTCTAGTCACTTTGCTCTGTGGAGAGTGGCTGTATGCATGGGCTAACTCAAGAATATCAATAACAACCCAAGTAAATTTCATCCTAGATTATTCTGACATGGTCAGAGACCAGAAAATGAAAACAAAGATCAGAACAAAATAAAATAAAATGACCAGGAAAGTGAAAAAAAATTTAATTTTTTTTATTTTAAATATTTTATTTATTTATTCATGATATATATATATATATGTATATATATATATATATATATATATATATATATATATATATATATATAGAGAGAGAGAGAGAGAGAGAGAGAGAGAGGCAGAGACACAGGCAGAGGGAGAAGCAGGCTCCATGCAGGGAGCAGGATGTGGAACTCGATCCCAGGTCTGTAGGATCACGCCCTGGGTGGAAGGTGGTGTCAAACTGCTGGGCCACCCGGGCTGCCCATGAAAAACAAATTTTAAAACAAAGTTGTAAAAAATAAAAGTCCAAGAATCCCAAAGGAAAAAAAAAAGAAAAGAGAAAAAAGGAAGAGACAAAAGGCAAGGTAAAGAGGGAAAAAAGGGTAGAAAAAAGGGATGTGGATTTGAGAGATAGTGGTGGTAGAGAAGTTGTAGTAGAGGGAGAATGTAGTCTACCTGAGGGGTCCTAGTGGGTGATCCAAATACTCCAGTGCAGGAGTCGCAGAGTGAGGGTCCCTGGATCAGATTTGATGAAAAGACTGTGTACTGAGGGCTCCATTCCTGAAAAAAATGAGTGTACTTATAGGATCTGGACATATATCCCCCATACACAGGTTTACTACCTCAACCCCACCTACTCATCCCCATTCGGCAGGGGTCTGTGACCCCCAAATGACACAGAGCATTGATGAAGATTGAAATATCTTCAAATCCACCTCCTCACAGTTGAGAAGGCAAGCACTGGGTTTAGGGCAATGGCTTATTTTACCAGTCTGGGCGTCCTGTGCTCCTCACCCCTGAAGCTGAACATCCCTTCCTGTGAGTGCCCATGTATGGGGCTCCGTCTGGGTAGGAGATTCCTGCCCCATCCTGAGGCAGCTTTCTTCACAGGGGATCTGTTCCAGGTCACCCTGTAGGAGTCTAGATCTGGGCTGAGGAAACCCAGGCAGATGCTGACTCACATGTTCCTTCTCTGCGTTCTCACTGATCATGTCAATGTGGGTATCACATGGGCAAACCAACATATGGTGGGAAGATGCTAAATATTAGAACCCATTTTTGAAGTGCACCAAGATGTATAAAAAGTCAAACACCTAAAGGTAAATGTTCATGTTTCACACCAGAAGCACATCTATTCAATGTGATGAACAACCAGACTGAAGAGATACAGCACAGTCTCTGTCATGAAATCTAAAAATCGAGTTTGAGCATGAGAATAGAATCATATGACTCCACTCATGTGGAATTTAACAAACAAAACAGATGAACATAGAGGAAGGGAAGGAAAACAGATGAAATCACAGAGGGAGACAAAACATAAGAGACACTTAACACTAGAAAACAAAGTGAAGTTTGCTGGTGAGGCGGGGGGATGGGTAACTGGGTGATGGCATTAAGGAGGGCACATGATGGGATAAGCAGTGGGTATATATACAACTGAGGAATTCCTAAATTCTACCTCTGAATATAAAAATACAAAAAAAACCACATAATACTTTACATGGTAATCAAATAATTTTATGTACTGATGAAAGGGAAAAAATGATGAGAATAATGAATGGATGATAGATTGATATAGGTAGATGATAAAGATAGATGATAGATAGATAGATGGTAGATTGGTATAGATAGATATATAGATAGATACATGATTGATAGATAGATAGATAGATAGATAGATAGATAGATGATAGATAGATAGATAGATAATAGATAGATAGATAGATAGATAGATAGATAGATAGATGATAGATAGATAGATAGATAGATAGATAGATGATAGATAATAGATAGATGGTAGTTATGATGCAGCAATCTTGCCATCTCCAACAACATGCATAGGTCTAGAGGGTATTAAGCTAAGTGAATTAAGTCATTCAGAAAAACACAATACACCATATTATTTCACTGTTATGTGGATTTTAAAAAACAAAATAAAACTGATCAAAGGGGAAAAATGAGAGAGAGAAGCAAAGCAAAACACAGACAACAAAGGGAACAGCATGAGGGCTACCAAAAGGCTGGAGTTTGGGGAATAACAAATTAGATGGGAATGAAGGAGAACATTACTCTGAGCAGCACAAGTGGTGTATGGAGGTATTGAATCACTACATGTGTACCTGTAACTAATATCAGACACTCTGTTAACTAATTGACATGAAAATAAAAACTATTTTCTTATATTTCTACATATTCTATTTTTATTTAAATTCAAGAAGCAAATACCACTTCTACAGTTTCATAAGGAGCATTCAATGATTCATAAGATGCATAAACACCCAGTGCTCGTCATATCACGTGCTCTCCTTAATGCCCATCACCCAGTCACCCCATCCCCCTATTCACCTCCCTTCCAGAGATCCTCACTTTGTGGTTTGTGTCCTCTGATTGACTTATTCACTCAATATTAATGCCCTCCTGTTCTATCCACGTTGAAGCAAATGGTGGGTATTCATCGTTTCTAATGGCTGAGGAATATTTCACTGTATATATAGAAAACATCTTCTTTATTCATTCATCTGTGGGTGGACACCGAAGCTCCTTCCACAGTTTGGCTATTGTGGACATTGCTGCTATAAACATTTGGGTGCAGGTGTCCTGCCATTTCACTGCACCTGTTATCCATGACGCTATTTTATTTTTTATTTTTTTTTAAATTTCTTTTTATTGGATTTCAATTTGTCAACATAGAGAATAACACCCAGTGCTCATCCCATCAAGTTCCCACCTCAGTGCCCGTCACCCAGTCACTTTGATGCTATTTTAAAAGTTAGTTTATGAGAACAAGACACATTGAGTATGTGAGTGGAGATGACTGAGAGAAACAGGGGATGTGCGACCATATCCTGCCCAGGATGTCTTGTGTCTGCAAGTGTCCAGGGTGAGGAGCAGCTGGTGAAGTCTGTGGGAGACTGGTGAAGCCTGGCGGGTCCCTGAGACTCTCCTGTGAGTCCTCTACGTTCACCTTTCATAGCTACAGCATGCATTAGCTCCACCAGTCTCCCGGTCGCGGCTACAGTTGGTCATATCCATTAGCAGTAATGGAAGTAGCATGTACTATGCAGACGCTGTAAAGGGCTGATTCACCATCTCCAGAGACAACACCAGTAACACGCTGTATCTGCAGATGAACAGTCTGAGAGCCGAGAACATGGCCGTGTATTGTTGTGCGAGGGACACAGTGAGGGGACCTCAGTGTGAGCCCAGACACAAACCTCCCTGTAGAAGAAGATTAAGACTGCCAGGGGATGCCCACTACTCACCAGTTCTGTTTTCAAGCCCAGGATCATGTGCAGATGGAGGTTCTGAGCAGGTTTCCTGTCAGGATCTGGGGTTTTGTCTCCAAGGTGAGTCTCTCTGGACACAGTATTCTGTGTTTACCTATTCAGACTCAATCTTAGAAAGTGATGAAAACAACTATTTCAATGAGCCCAAAAGACTATCACTTGAATTTACATCTTTATGACCCAAAATATCAATGTATTACACATAACACCATGTGCATCATCTGAACTTTTTCAGGAATTGTAGTGGAACTCACAGTACCTTACTTAAACACCCAGCAAATGTGCAACCTTGCTAGAAGCACATAAAGTGCATAATGGACATGGGACTACAGAGACTTCAAGAATCTGAGCACAAGCAAAAAGATCTCTGGTTGTGGTTACTTTCAGTAAATATGGTCAGAACTGCAATTTCTGTACAGCCTGAGAGACAGAATGATTCCCACTAGGACCTGGTATGAATGTGGAATCTAGAGATCACACACAGACACACACACAGACACACACGACAAGTGTATAAAACTATTATCATCTTGACCATCCTGTTGTAGAGATCCTGTTTATGACTCTCAGCAAGTCATAAATGCTTGGATGGAGTCAAAGAAGGACAGTGGCTCAGAGTGCATGTTGTGGGTCATTGGTGGGGGTGGGGTCCTGTTCCAGGAGGGGATTTCATGGATTCAATGTCCCCTGGGTATCAAAGGATGGAGATCTTGTGGGTTACTGCTGGATTTCCCATGGGTAGGACAGGGGGAGAAGAGAGAGAATTGGAGATCAGGGAACTAGCGGGGCATAATCAAGGGATTGGCGTGATGATGAATTCTACTACACAAGTATGAAAACTGAGATAAGAAAAGAGACACATGAACATTCTACTGAGAAAGGGCTCCTAATATGGGGAAAATCAGAAGAACAATAAGAGGGAAGAATCACAAACTATAAAATGATCATAAAAATAGACCAAGGCTTTATTCAGGATCTCAGGTGGAAGGTGTCATCTCCCCAAGGTCATCAGCTGGTTCTGAAGGTCATGTGTACAGTGTTTGCACGCAGTGACCAGAAGCTTCTACTGGATCTATGAGGATGCTCAGGGTGAGGAGCTGGATTGGAGGACCTTCCACCTGCAAGGAATAACTCATCGATCCTTCAGGTGCTATCAGCTCACTGTGTGTGACCGCTACCATCCCCATGTTGGAACCTAACATTCATGTGATTGGAGGAGGTGGGGCCTTAGGGGAGCACTTAGTCAGAAGGTGCACCCTCATGATGGGATCGGTGGGAGTTTTCTCTGCTTGTTGGAGTTTGATGTGTGTGTTCCTCCTGAGATTAGGGAACTTTTCAGGTTTTTTAATTTTTTTTAAATTTTTATTTATTTATGATAGTCACAGAGGGAGAGAGAGAGAGGCAGAGACATAAGCAGAGGGAGAAGCAGGCTCCATGCACCGGGAGCCTGATGTGGGATTCGATCCCGGGTCTCCAGGATCGCACCCTGGGCCAAAGGCAGGTGCCAAACCGCTGCGCCAACCAGGGATCCCAACATTTCAGTTCTTATTTGAACAAATAATTTCTGTTTTTTTAATCCTCTTTCTTCACCTATTTTGGCTCCTATCATGGGAATATTATTGTAATTTCATAAGTCACTGAGATCCCTACATCTAGTTTTTTGTCTTTACCTTTTTTCACTCTTCTTTTCAGTAATTATTTTCTATAATTATATCGTATCTTATAAGATAAGACTCACTTACTCACTCCCCTGATTCATCCACCGTCATTACTATGGCTTCCACGTGGATTACATTTGGTTATACTATCTATAATTTGGTTTTTTTAATTCTTCTTCATTTACCTAAACAGAAAAGGAAACTCTGTTGTCTTCTCTCCCTTTCCAAGCCCAGCTAGTATGGGCTTCAATCATTTTTTTAAAATTCTAAGTCAGGTATATTCATCTATTGATGAAGTCTCTTCTCTTGAGATTAGCATTCGATTCATTCTCGCCAGTAAATTTTTTCATCGTTCCTTTTTTCCCTATGAAGACATAAAGTGGAAAAAGAGAAAAATGTAAAAAAAGAAGATGAAGATCCCAGATTTGTTTTGTTATGCCTCTTGAAGGATTATATATCAAAAAAATAAAAATAAATTTAATTAAATTGGAATTGGAAAAAAAATAAGTCTCTATATTATATTTAGAAACAAATATGAAATAGAAAAAATTAAAAAGAAAAAATAATAAATAAGGAATGACTGGAATATAACTAAATAATTGGAATAACAATGGTGAGTAAAATTGGAAAGGAAGCTAGGTCCTACCTCCCCTAGCACTGACTTCTCGCAGCACTCTCTGACCACAAGACTTGCTGACCTAGAATTGCTGGTGCTGATCCCCTGGGGAGGCTTTGCTGTGCTCACTCTCAGGGGTCCTGCCTTAGTGGACATGCACATCTAGGGAGCAGGGGGCGGGACTCAGGGTGGGTAGCTCTGGGCTCTAGCAGGTTGCACTCTTCTGCTCCCTGATGGGCTGATGTAGGGTGACCATGGTCCCCTATCTTTAGCCTCAGGTTGAATATTCGCCCCCCTCACGCTTCAGGAAGCCCTCACAGGAGAGCCATCAACCCCATTCTGTCCTCCGTTTCCATCTGAACTCCATGTTCACACTGCCTATGTCTGAGCTGGTTTATCTAAGGCACACGAGTGAGTGTCCAAGCCTCAATATGAGGGAATCACCTGGTGTGGACTGGGGATGTTCTTCTGAGGGAGGGTCTCACAGTCTCTTAATTCTGCCTGCTGGTCTCAGGATGGAGGTCACAGGACCACACAGGGTACAGTTTATGGAAACACACAGCATAATGCCTGCACTCAGACCCACGGTTCACCCCCTCTCAAGGTTCCTGTGCCTCTTAACCATCCCTCACATACTGCCATATGTTCTTCTTAGGACTCAGGGGGCCTCATACCCTGGAAATATCCCCACTTTGTTATTGAGCACCATCATGCCAGGCTTGTCTCCAGGAGCACACTTCTAAAAGTTCACACATTCCTCTCTGGTCCTCATAGACCTTCTCAGTATCTTCTGGAAGCAACCACCCTACCCTCCATGCTGTCATCACCAGGTTTATATCGCCCTGTAGAAGAGGATCGGGACCACTAAGAGGTGTACACTACTCACCCATGCTTCTGACTTGAAGTCCCAGAAGCAGGTGCAGATGGAGGTTATGTGCAGGTTTCCTTTCAGGGTCTGAGGCTTCCTCTCCATGGAGCAGTTTCACCCAAGGTTCTATGCTTACCTATGCATTTTCTAACTTAGAAATGTAGTTGTCATATGAAGACACATCACATAAATTTGCACAAAACCAAGTAAATTACATTAAATGACTCTTGTATTTAAAAATGAATGAATTACAAGTATCCTGATGTTTATCCAGAGAAGCTTTGGAGGAGCCACTGCTGCACTCTCTGTGCATCACAGGACAACTCAGATCAATGAACAAGCTTACTTAGAAGTGGCATAAATTGCATGCTGAGCATTAGGCTACAGAGGCACCAAAAATACATTCAACAGAATAAAAGCCACTGGAGGTCATTATCTTGGACGATGCTCAGAGCATCAATTACGGTGACACTCTGGGAAACCAGTGGAGCCCCAACCACGAAGTGTGTGGATGTGGGGCCTGAAAAACACAGACACACACGTACGCACAAGCACATACTGAAGAGTATAAAAACCTTGATGAGCTTCACCTAATTTCTCTGCAGCAAAGTAGCTCCATACACAGAAGTAGACAGCAGTACAGGACTCCATCAAGACACAAGAAAAATATCAAATCAAGAACGTAAACTAACACATAAGGAGTTGGATAAGGGACAACTGAAACCCAGTACACCAGAAGGAATGAAATAACAAATATTACAGCAGACATAAATGATAGAAAAACTCCAAAAGAAGAGATCAAAGAGACTACAATCTAGTTGTTTGAGAAAAAGAACAATAAAATTGAGAACCCTGACCTAGATGTATCTAAAAGAAAAGAAAGAGCTCAAATATATAATATAGGAGTCTATGTGGTCCATTACATCATTGAAAGTCAATGTTTCCTTGTTGATATGCTTAAATAATGTGTTTGTTGCTATGAGTGTGTTTGGAAATTCTCTCTCTCTCTCTCTCTCTTTTTTTTTTTTTACTATTGACTATGTGTTTTCTTAGGCTTGTGATTAATAGGTTTATATAATTATATGCTCCCATGTTAGGGGCATACATATTTACAATTGTTAGGTCTTTGTGTTGGATAGACACTTCTATTAGGATGCTGTGTCCTTCTTCATCTCTTATTTCAGTCTCTGGATTGAAGCCAGTTTTCTGATCTGAGAATGGCCACTCCAGTGTTCTTTCATGTCCTTTAGCAATAAATCATTATCCACACCCTCAATTTCAATCTGGTGGTAACTCTCAGTCTACAATGAGTCTTCCGAAAGCAGCAAAAGATGGATCTAGTGCACTAAGGTCAGGAACATGACAGGAATGTACACTGTCAACAATGTTCTTCAACATAGCCCTGGAACGAGTAGCCTCAGCATTTGAACAATAAGGATAAATAAAAGTTCTTCCAAATAAGGAAAAAAGACAAATATTCACTCTCCACAGGTGACATGCTACTCCACATAGAAAACTCAAAACACCAGGAAGACATCCTAGATCGGAGACAGCAGTTCAGCAAACAAGAAGATATAAAACCAATGTACAAAAATCAGGTACATTTCTATACACTAACAATGACACATATGAAAAAGAAACTCAGGAATCTGTATCATTTACATTTTCACCAAAATGATACTACTACTACTACTACTACTGCTACTACTACTAAAATAATAATAATAATAATGAAACAATAACAATAAGATATATAGGAATTAACTTAGAAAATAGTAAAGAATCTATACTCTGAGAACTCCAGAACATTTAAGATATAGTGAAGCCACAAAGAAAAGAAAAATCATTCCTTGCTGTGTGATTAAGAGAAAAATAATGTTTAAATGTCTAAGGAAACTGATACGAGCAGATACTACACTTGATCTTAGGCAAAAGGAAATACAAATCAAAACCACAATGAGATACCACCTCACACCAATGAGAATGGTGAAAATAAACAAGACAGAAGACAACACATGTTGGAGAGGATGTGGAGAAAGGGGAACCCTCCTGCACTGTTGGTGGGAAAGTGAACTGGTGCAGCCACTCTGGAAAACTGTGTGGAGGTTCCTCAAAGAGTTAAAAATAGAACTGTCCTATGAACCAGCAATTGCCATGCTGGGAATTTACCCAAAGATACAGATGCACTGAAATATTGGACACCTGCATCCTGAGGTTTATAGCAGCAATGTCTATGATAGCTAAGCTGTGGATGGAGCCTCTGTGTCCATAGAAAGATGATGGATAAAGAAGATGTGGTCTATGTATACAATGGAATATTACTCAGCCATTAGAAACGACAAATAGCCACCTTTTGCTTCAACATGGGTAGAAATGGAGGATTGTATTTTGAGTGAAGTAAGTCAGTCGGAGAAGGACAAACATTACATGGTTTCATTCATTCAGGGAATATAATAAATAGTGAAAAGGAATAAGGGGAAAAGGAGAGAAATTGGGTGGGAAAAATTAGAGGGTGATAGAACACGAGAGACTCTTTAGTCTGGGAAACAAACAGGAGGTAGTGGAAGGGGAGGTGGGTGGGGGCCAGTCTCCCTGCATGGGAGTTAGTAAGTATAAGAAAACACTAGACAGGGGGAGGGGCAAGATGGCGGAGGAGTAGGGTCTCCAGGTCACCTGTCCTCAGCAAATTACCTAGAAAACCATCCAATCATCCTGAAAACCTACGAATTCGGCCTGAGATTTAAAGAGAGACCAGCTGGAACGCTACAGTGAGAAGAGTTCGCGCTTCTATCAAGGTAGGAAGACGGGGAAAAAGAAATAAAGACACAAAAGGCCTCCGAGGGGGAGGGGCCCCGCGAGGAGCCGGGCTGAGGCCGGGGCGAGTGTCCCCAGGACAGGAGAGCCCCGTCCCGGAGGAGCAGGAGCTGCACCGACCTTCCCCGCGGAAAGGGGCTCCCCGGGAATTGGAGCAGGATCCCCAGAAAGGCGGGGATGCCTTCAGGCTCCCTGGGACAGTAACAGAGGAACTGCGCCCCGGAGAGTGCGCCGAGCTCCCTAAGGGCTGCAGCGCTCGGCGGGACCGGAGCAGCTCAGAGGGGCTCGGGCGGCGGCTCCGCGGAGGGGGCTGCGCGGCTCCGGGAACAGCTCAGCGGCGGCGGCTCGCGCAGAGGAAGAAGCTCCGCGCGGAGGGGGCTGCGTGGCTCCGGGAACAGCTCGGAGAGGCTCCGGCGGCGGCTCCGCGGAGGGGGCTGCACCGCCGGGAGCGCGAATCCAACAGCGCAGGCCCCGGAGCACAGGGCGCCGGGACACAGCCCAGGATCCGGCCTCCCCCGGGACAGGCAGAGGCCGGGAGGGCCCAGGACAGCAAGGACGCTCCTGCCTGGAACTGAGCAGATCAGCGGCCCCGCCCCGGAGCCCCCAGGCCCTGCAGACGGAGAGCCCCGGAGCTACTGCGGGGGCTGACTCCAGGGTCCCAGAGCTGCCCCCGCCACTGTGGCTTCCTCCCGGGGCCTCACGGGGTGAACAACCCCACTGAGCCCTGCACCAGGCAGGGGCAGAGCAGCTCCCCCAAGTGCTAACACCTGAGAATCAGCAGAGCAGGCCCCTCCCCCAGAAGACCAGCGAGACGGACCAGTTCCAAGGGAAGTCAAGGGACTTAAACTACACAGAATCGGCAGATACTCCCCCGTGGTTTTTTTTTTGTTTTTTGTTTTTTTGTTTTTGTTTTTGTTTGTTTTTTGTTTTGTTTTGTTTTGTGCTTTTTTTTTTCTCTCTTTCTTCTTGATTTCTGATTGCTTCCCCCACCCCCCCTTTTTTTTTTTTTTTTTTTTTTTTTTTTTTTAAATTTTTATTTATTTATGATAGTCACAGAGAGAGAGAGAGAGGCAGAGACACAGGCAGAGGGAGAAGCAGGCTCCATGCACCGGAAGCCCGATGTGGGATTCGATCCCGGGTCTCCAGGATCGCGCCCTGGGCCAAAGGCAGGCGCCAAACCGCTGCGCCACCCAGGGATCCCTCCCACCCCCCCTTTTTTCTTTTTTCTTTCTTTCTTTTTCTTTCTTTTTCTTCTCTTTTTCCCCTATTTTTTTCTTCTTTCTCTTTTTTCTTTTTCTCTTTTCTTTCCTTCTCTCTCTTTTTCTCCTTTTCCCAATACAACTTGTTTTTGGCCACTCTGCACTGAGCAAAATGACTAGAAGGAAAACCCCTCAAAAAAAAGAATCAGAAACAGCCCACTCTCCCACAGAGTTACAAAATATGGATTACAATTCAATGTCAGAAAGCCAATTCAGAAGCACTATTTTACAGCTACTGGTGGCTCTAGAAAAAACCATAAAGGACTCAAGAGACTTCATGACTGCAGAATTTAGATCTAATCAGGCAGAAATTAAAAATCAATTAAATGAGATGCAATCCAAGCTAGAAGTCCTAACCACGAGGCTTGACGAGGTGGAAGAACGAGTGAGTGACATAGAAGACAAGTTGATGGCAAAGAGGGAAACTGAGGAAAAAAGAGACAGGCAATTAAAAGACCATGAGGATAGATTAAGGGAAATAAATGATAGCCTGAGGAAGAAAAACCTACGTTTAATTGGGGTTCCCGAGGGCGCGGAAAGGGACAGAGGGCCAGAATATGTATTTGAACAAATCCTAGCTGAAAACTTTCCGAATCTGGGAAGGGAAACAGGCATTCAGATCCAGGAAATAGAGAGATCCCCCCCTAAAATCAACAAAAACCGTTCAACACCTCGACATTTAATAGTGAAGCTTGCAAATTCCAAAGATAAGGAGAAGATCCTTAAAGCAGCAAGAGAAAAAAAGTCCCTGACTTTTATGGGGAGGAATATTAGGGTAACAGCAGACCTCTCCACAGAGACGTGGCAGGCCAGAAAGGGCTGGCAGGATATATTCAGGGTCCTAAATGAAAAGAACATGCAACCAAGAATACTTTACCCCGCAAGGCTTTCATTCAAAATGGAAGGAGAGATAAAGAGCTTCCAAGACAGGCAGGAACTGAAAGAATATGTAACCTCCAAACCAGCTCTGCAAGAAATTTTAAGGGGGACTCTTAAAATTCCCCTTTAAGAAGAAGTTCAGTGGAACAATCCACAAAAACAAGGACTGAATAGATATGATGACACTAAACTCATATCTATCAATAGTAACTCTGAATGTGAACGGGCTTAATGACCCCATCAAAAGGCGCAGGGTTTCAGACTGGATAAAAAAGCAGGACCCATCTATTTGCTGTCTACAAGAGACTCATTTTAGACAGAAGGACACCTACAACCTGAAAATAAAAGGTTGGAGAACCATTTACCATTCAAATGGTCCTCAAAAGAAAGCAGGGGTTGCCATCCTTATATCAGATAAATTAAAATTTACCCCGAAGACTATAGTGAGAGATGAAGAGGGACACTATCTCATACTCAAAGGATCTATCCAACAAGAGGACTTAACACTCCTCAATATATATGCCCCGAATGTGGGAGCTGCCAAATATTTAAACCAATTAATAACCAAACTCAAGAAATACCTTGATAATAATACACTTATACTTGGTGACTTCAATCTAGCTCTTTCTACCCTGGATAGGTCTTCTAAGCACAACATCTCCAAAGAAACGAGAGCTTTAAATGATACACTGGACCAGATGGATTTCACAGATATCTACAGAACTTTACATCCAAACTCAACTGAATACACATTCTTCTCAAGTGCACATGGAACTTTCTCCAGAATAGACCACATACTGGGTCACAAATCAGGTCTGAACCGATACCAAAAGATCGGGATAGTCCCCTGTATATTCTCAGACCATAATGCCTTGAAATTAGAACTTAATCACAACAAGAAATATGGAAGGACCACAAACACGTGGAGGTTAAGGACCATCCTGCTAAAAGATGAAAAGGTCAACCAGGAAATTAAGGAAGAATTAAAAAGATTCATGGAAACTAATGAGAATGAAGATACAACCGTTCAAAATCTTTGGGATGCAGCAAAAGCAGTCCTGAGGGGGAAATACATCGCAATACAAGCATACATTCAAAAACTGGAAAGATCTCAAATTCAAAAGCTCACCTTACACATAAAGGAACTAGAGAAAAAGCAACAAATAGACCCCACCCCCAGCAGAAGAAGAGAGTTAATTAAAATTCGAGCAGAACTCAATGATATCGAGACCAAAAGAACTGTGGAACAGATCAACAGAACCAGGAGTTGGTTCTTTGAAAGAATTAATAAGATAGATAAACCATTAGCCAACCTTATTAAAAAGAAGAGAGAGAAGACTCAAATTAATAAAATCATGAATGAGAAAGGGGACATCACTACCAACACCAAGGAAATACAAACGATTTTAAAAACATATTATGAACAGCTGTACGCCAATAAATTAGGAAATCTAGAAGAAATGGATGCATTCCTGGAAAGCCACAAACTACCAAAACTGGAGCAGGAAGAAATAGAAAACCTGAACAGGCCAATAACCAGGGAGGAAATTGAAGCACTCATCAAAAACCTCCCAAGACACAAGAGTCCAGGGCCAGATGGCCTCCCAGGGGAATTCTATCAAACGTTTAAAGAAGAAATCATACCTATTCTACTAAAGCTGTTTGGAAAGATAGAAAGAGATGCAGTACTTCCAAATTAGTTCTATGAGGCCAGCATCACCTTAATTCCAAAACCAGACAAAGACCCCACCAAAAAGGAGAATTACAGACCAATATCCCTGATGAACATGGATGCAAAAATTCTCAACAAGATACTAGCCAATAGGATCCAACAACACATTAAGAAAATTATTCACCATGACCAAGTAGGATTTATCCCTGGGACACAAGGCTGGTTCAACACCCGTAAAACCATCAATGTGATTCATCATATCAGCAAGAGAAAAACAAAGAACCATATGATCCTCTCATTAGATGTAGAGAAAGCATTTGACAAAATACAGCATCCATTCCTGATCAAAACCCTTCAGAGTGTTGGGATAGAGGGAACTTTCCTCGACATCTTAAAAGCCATCTACGAAAAGCCCACAGCAAATATCATTCTCAATGGGGAAGCACTGGGAGCCTTTCCCCTAAGATCAGGAACAAGACAGGGATGTCCACTCTCACCACTGCTGTTCAACATAGTTCTGGAAGTCCTCGCCTCAGCAATCAGACAACAAAAAGACATTAAAGGCATTCAAATTGGCAAAGAAGAAGTCAAACTCTCCCTCTTCGCCGATGACATGATACTCTACATAGAAAACCCAAAAGCCTCCACCCCCAGATTGCTAGAACTCATACAGCAATTTGGTAGCGTGGCAGGATACAAAATCAATGCCCAGAAATCAATGGCATTTCTATACACTAACAATGAGACTGAAGAAAGAGAAATTAAGGAGTCAATCCCATTTACAATTGCACCCAAAAGCATAAGATACCTAGGAATAAACCTAACCAAAGAGGTAAAAGATTTATACCCTAAAAACTATAGAACACTTCTGAAAGAAATTGAGGAAGACACAAAGAGATGGAAAAATATTCCATGCTCATGGATTGGCAGAATTAATATTGTAAAAATGTCAATGTTACCCAGGGCAATTTATACGTTTAATGCAATCCCTATCAAAATACCATGGACTTTCTTCAGAGAGTTAGAACAAATTATTTTAAGATTTGTGTGGAATCAGAAAAGACCCCGAATAGCCAGGGGAATTTTAAAAAAGAAAACCTTAGCTGGGGGCATCACAATGCCAGATTTCAGGTTGTATTACAAAGCTGTGGTCATCAAGACAGTGTGGTACTGGCACAAAAACAGACACATAGATCAATGGAACAGAATAGAGAACCCAGAAGTGGACCCTGAAATGTACGGCCATCTAATATTCGATAAAGGAGGAAAGACTATCCATTGGAAGAAAGACAGTCTCTTCAATAAATGGTGCTGGGAAAATTGGACATCCACATGCAGAAGAATGAAACTGGACCACTCTCTTTCACCATACACAAAGATAAACTCAAAATGGATGAGAGATCTAAATGTGAGACAAGATTCCATCAAAATCCTAGAGGAGAACACAGGCAACACCCTTTTTGAACTTGGCCACAGTAACTTCTTGCAAGATACATCCACGAAGGCAAAAGAAACAAAAGCAAAAATGAACTATTGGGACTTCATCAAGATAAGAAGCTTTTGCACAGCAAAGGATACAGTCAACAAAACTAAAAGACAACCTACAGAATGGGAGAAGATATTTGCAAATGACATATCAGATAAAGGGCTAGTTTCCAAAATCTATAAAGAACTTATTAAACTCAACACCAAAGAAACAAACAATCCAATCATGAAATGGGCAAAAGACATGAAGAGAAATCTCACAGAGGAAGACATGGACATGGCCAACATGCACATGAGAAAATGCTCCGCATCACTTGCCATCAGGGAAATACAAATCAAAACCACAATGAGATACCACCTCACACCAGTGAGAATGGGGAAAATTAACAAGGCAGGAAACAACAAATGTTGGAGAGGATGCGGAGAAAAGGGAACCCTCTTACACTGTTGGTGGGAATGTGAACTGGTGCAGCCACTCTGGAAAACTGTGTGGAGGTTCCTCAAAGAGTTAAAAATAGACCTGCCCTTCGACCCAGCAATTGCACTGTTGGGGATTTACCCCAAAGATTCAGATGCAATGAAACGTCGGGACACCTGCACCCCGATGTTTCTATCAGCAATGGCCACAATAGCCAAACTGTGGAAGGAGCCTCGGTGTCCATCGAAAGATGAATGGATAAAGAAGATGTGGTTTATGTATACAATGGAATATTACTCAGCAATTAGAAACGACAAATACCCACCATTTGCTTCAACGTGGATGGAACTGGAGGGTATTATGCTGAGTGAAATAAGTCAATCGGAGAAGGACAAACAGTGTATGTTCTCATTCATTTGGGGAATATGAATAATAGTGAAAGGGAATATAAAGGAAGGGAAAAGAAATGTTGGGAAATATCAGGAAGGGAGACAGAACATAAAGACTCCTAACTCGGGGAAACGAACTAGGGGTGGTGGAAGGGGAGGAGGGCGGGTGTTGGAGGGGAATGGGTGACGGGCACTGAGGTGGACACTTGACGGGATGAGCACTGGGTGTTTTTCTGTATGTTGGTAAATTAAACACCAATAAAAGTTAATTAAAAAAAAAAAAAAAAGAAAACACTAGACAGTGTTTAGAATTTAAAAGTGAAAGTACCCAAACTAATAAAATCAAGAATGAATGAGGAGATATCACAACGAACACCCAAGAATTACAAGGAAGTATAAGAAGAGATTATGAGCAGCTATAAGCCAACATACTGGGTGATCTGGAGAAATCGATACAATTCTAGGAATATGAAGACAACCAAACCGAAAACAGTAATGAAGGGACAAGCTGCACAGAACAATTACCTGGAGGGAGGAGGGGCAAGAAGTCGGAAGAGTAGGGTGTCCAAATCACCTGTTCCCACCAAATTACCTACATAACCTTCAAATCATCCTGAAAATCTATGAATTCGGCCTGAGATTTAAAGAGAGACCAGCTGGAATGCTACAGTGAGAAGAGTTCACGCTTCTATCAAGGTAGGAAGACAGGGGGAAAAAGAAATAAAGAAACAAAAGGCATCCAAGGGGGTGGGGCCCTGCGAGGAGGTGGGCTGAGGCCGGGGCGAGTGTCCCAGGACAGGAAAGCAAGGTCCCAGAGAAGCAGGAGCTTCACCAATCTTCCCGGGAAGAAAGGCGCTTGCATGGAGTTAGAGCAGGACCCCAGGAGGGCGGGGATGACCTCAGGCTCCCTGGGACACTAACAGACACCTGTGTCCCAGGGAGAGTGCCCCGAGCTCCCTAAAGGGCTACAGTGTGCATGGCTGGACCCGGAGCAGCTCAGAGGGGCTCAGTGGCGGCTCCGCAGAGAGGGGGCTCCGTGCCCTGGGAGAAACTTGGAGGCGGCTCCAGCAGAGGATGAGGTTATGTGCGGAGGGTGCTGCGGGGCTCTGGGAGCAGCTCAGAGGGGCTTGGGTGGTGGCTCTGCAGAGGGGACTGCGGGGCGGGAGCACGAATCCAACAGCACAGGCCCCAGAGCACAGGGCACCTGTGACACAGCCCAGGGTCTGACCTCTCCCTTGGACAGGCAGAGGCTGGGAGGCCCCGGGTCGGCAAGGATGCTCCTGCCCTGAGCTGAGCAGATCAGCGGCCCCGCCCCGGAGCCTCCAGGCCCCTGCAGACAGAGATCTCCAAAGTTACTGCAGGAGCTGAATCCAGGGCTCCAGATCTGGCCGCCACCACTGTGGTTGTTCCTCCTGGGGCCTCATGGGGTAAACAACCCCCACTGACCCCTGCACCAGGCAGGGGGCATAGCAGCTCCCCCAAGTGCTAACACCTGAAAATCAGCACAACAGGCCTCTCCCCCAGAAGACAATCTAGACAGACAAGTTCCAGGGAAAGTCAAGGGACTTAAAGTATACAGAATCAGAAGATACTCCCCCGTGTTTTTTGTTTTTGTTTTTGTTTTTTTAATTTCTGTTTGCTTACCCCACCCTTTTTCCTTTCATTCTTTTTCTTTCTCTTTTTCTTATCTTTTTTCTTCCTTTTTTCATTTTTCTTTTCTCTTTTCTTTCCTTCCTTCTCTCCTCTCTTTTTCTCCTTTTCCCAATACAACTTGTTTTTGGCCACACTACACTGAGCAAAATGACTAGAAGGAAAACTTCACCTCAAAAGAAAGAATCAGAAACAATCCTCCCTCAAAGAGTTACAAAATCTGAATTACAATTCAATGTCAGAAAGCCAATTCAGAAGCATGATTATACAGCTACTGGTGGCCCTAGAAAAAAGCATAAACTACTCAAGAGACTTCATGACTGCAGAATTTAGACATAATCACAGAAATTAAAATCAATCGAATGAGATGCAATCCAAACTAGATGTCCTAACGACGATGGTTAATGAGGTGGAAGAATGAGTGAGTGACATAGAAGACAAGTTGATGGCAAAGAGGGAAACTGAGGAAAAAAGAGACAAACAATTAAAAAACCATGAAGATAGATTAAGGGAAATAAACAACAGCCTGAGGAAGAAAAACCTACGTTTAATTGGGGTTCCTCAGGGCGCCGAAAGGGAGAGAGGTCCAGGATATGTATTTGAACAAATCCTAGCTGAAAACTTTCCTAATCTGGGAAGGGAAACAGGCATTCAGATCCAGGAAATAGAGAGATCCCCCACCTAAAATCAATAAAAACATTTAACACCTCGACATCTAATAGATAGGCTTGCAAATTCCAAAGATAAAGAGAAGATTCTTAAAGAAGCAAGAGACAAGAAATCCCTGAATTTTATGGGGAAGAGTATTAGGGTAACAGCAGACCTCTCCACAGAAACCAGGCAGGCCAGAAAGGGCTGGCAGGATATATTCAGGGTCCTATATGAGAATAACATGCAACAAAGAACACTTTATCCAGCAATGCTCTCATTCAAAATGGAAGGAGAGATAAAGAGCTTCCAAGACAGGCAGGAACTGAAAGAATATGTGACCTCCAAACCAGCTCTGCAAGAAATTTTAAGGGGGACTCTTAAAATTCCACTTTAAGAAGGAGTTCAGTGGAACAATCAACAAAAACAAGGACTGAATAGATATCATGATGACACTGAACTCATATCATTCAATAGTAACTCTGAACGTGTACGGGCTTAATGACCCCATCAAAAGACACAGGGTTTCAGACTAGATAAAGAAGCAGGACTCATCTATTTGCTGACTACAAGAGACTCATTTTAGACAGAAGGACGCCTACAACCTGAAAATAAAAGGTTGGAGAACCATTTACCATTCAAATGGTCCTCAAAAGAAAGCAGGGGTAGCCATCCTTATATCAGATAAACTAAAATTTACCCAGAAGACTGTAGTGAGAGATGAAGAGGGATACTATATCATAATTAAAGGATCTATCCAACAAGAGGACTTACCAATCCTCAATATATATGCCCCGAATGTGGGTGCTAAAAAATATTTAAATCAATTAATAACCAAAGTGAAGAAATACTTAGATAATAATACACTTATACTTGGTGACTTCAATCTAGCTCTTTCTATACTTGATAGGTATTCTAAGCACAAGATCTCCAAAGAAATTAGAGCTTTGAATGACATACTGGACAAGTTGGATTTCACAGATATCTACAGAACTTTACATCCAAACTCAACTGAATACACATTCGTCTCAAGTGCACAAGGAACTTTCTCTAGAAGAGACCACATACTTGGTCACAAGTCAGGTCTGAACAGATACCAAAAGATTGGGATCATCCCTTGCATATTCTCAGACCGTAATGCCTTGAAATTAGAACTAAATCACAACAATAAGTTTGGAGGAATCTCAAACACGTGGAGGTTAAGGACCATCCTGCTAAAAAATGAAAGGATCAGTCAGGAAATTAAGGAAGTATTAAAAAGATTCATGGAAACTAATGAGAATGAAGATACAACCGTTCAAAATCTTTGGGATGCAGCAAAAGAAGTCCAGGGGGGGAATACATCGCAAAACAAGCATCCATTCAAACTGGAAAGAACTCAAATACAAAAGCTAACCTTACACATAAAGGGGCTAGAGAAGAAAGAGCAAATAGATCCTACACCCAGCAGAAGAAGAGAGTTATAAAAGATTCAAAGCGAACTCAACGAAATCGAGACCAGAAGAACTGTGGAACAGAACAACAGAACCAGGAGTTGGTTCATTGAAAGAATTAATAAGATAGATAAACCATTAGCCAGCCTTATTAAAAAGAAGAGAGAGAAGACTCAAATTAATAAAATCATGAATGAGAAAGGAGAAATCACTACCAACTCCAAGGAAATACAAACGATTTTAAAAACATATTATGAACAATTACGCCAATAAATTAGGCAATCTAGAAGAAATGGACGCATTCCTGGAAAGCCACAAACTACCAAAACTGGAACAGGAAGAAACTGAAAACCTGAACAGGCCAAAAACCAGGGAGGAAAATGAAGCAGTCATCAAAAACCTCCCAAGACACAAGAGTCCAGGGCCAGATGGCTTCCCAGGAGAATTCTATCAAACGTTTAAAGAAGAAATCATACCTATTCTACTAAAGCTGTTTGGAAAGATAGAAAGAGATGGAGTACTTCCAAATTCGTTCTATGAGGCCAGCATCACCTTAATTCCAAAACCAGACAAAGACCCCACCAAAAAGGAGAATTACAGACCAATATCCCTGATGAACATGGATGCAAAAATTCTCAACAAGATACTAGCCAATAGGATCCAACAACACATTAAGAAAATTATTCACCATGACCAAGTAGGATTTATCCCTGGGACACAAGGCTGGTTCAACACTCGTAAAACCATCAATGTGATTCATCATATCAGCAAGAGAAAAACCAAGAACCATATGATACTCTCATTAGATGCAGAGAAAGCATTTGACAAAATACAGCATCCATTCCTGATCAAAACCCTTCAGAGTGTTGGGATAGAGGGAACTTTCCTCGACATCTTAAAAGCCATCTACGAAAAGCCCACAGCAAATATCATTCTCAATGGGGAAGCACTGGGAGCCTTTCCCCTAAGATCAGGAACAAGACAGGGATGTCCACTCTCACCACTGCTGTTCAACATAGTTCTGGAAGTCCTCGCCTCAGCAATCAGACAACAAAAAGACATTAAAGGCATTCAAATTGGCAAAGAAGAAGTCAAACTCTCCCTCTTCGCCGATGACATGATACTCTACATAGAAAACCCAAAAGCCTCCACCCCCAGATTGCTAGAACTCATACAGCAATTTGGTAGCGTGGCAGGATACAAAATCAATGCCCAGAAATCAATGGCATTTCTATACACTAACAATGAGACTGAAGAAAGAGAAATTAAGGAGTCAATCCCATTTACAATTGCACCCAAAAGCATAAGATACCTAGGAATAAACCTAACCAAAGAGGTAAAAGATCTATACCCTGAAAACTATAGAACACTTCTGAAAGAAATTGAGGAAGACACAAAGAGATGGAAAAATATTCCATGCTCATGGATTGGCAGAATTAATATTGTAAAAATGTCAATGTTACCCAGGGCAATTTATACGTTTAATGCAATCCCTATCAAAATACCATGGACTTTCTTCAGAGAGTTAGAACAAATTATTTTAAGATTTGTGTGGAATCAGAAAAGACCCCGAATAGCCAGGGGAATTTTAAAAAAGAAAACCTTAGCTGGGGGCATCACAATGCCAGATTTCAGGTTGTATTACAAAGCTGTGGTCATCAAGACAGTGTGGTACTGGCACAAAAACAGACACATAGATCAATGGAACAGAATAGAGAACCCAGAAGTGGACCCTGAAATGTACGGCCATCTAATATTCGATAAAGGAGGAAAGACTATCCATTGGAAGAAAGACAGTCTCTTCAATAAATGGTGCTGGGAAAATTGGACATCCACATGCAGAAGAATGAAACTGGACCACTCTCTTTCACCATACACAAAGATAAACTCAAAATGGATGAGAGATCTAAATGTGAGACAAGATTCCATCAAAATCCTAGAGGAGAACACAGGCAACACCCTTTTTGAACTTGGCCACAGTAACTTCTTGCAAGATACATCCACGAAGGCAAAAGAAACAAAAGCAAAAATGAACTATTGGGACTTCATCAAGATAAGAAGCTTTTGCACAGCAAAGGATACAGTCAACAAAACTAAAAGACAACCTACAGAATGGGAGAAGATATTTGCAAATGACATATCAGATAAAGGGCTAGTTTCCAAAATCTATAAAGAACTTATTAAACTCAACACCAAAGAAACAAACAATCCAATCATGAAATGGGCAAAAGACATGAAGAGAAATCTCACAGAGGAAGACATGGACATGGCCAACATGCACATGAGAAAATGCTCCGCATCACTTGCCATCAGGGAAATACAAATCAAAACCACAATGAGATACCACCTCACACCAGTGAGAATGGGGAAAATTAACAAGGCAGGAAACAACAAATGTTGGAGAGGATGCGGAGAAAAGGGAACCCTCTTACACTGTTGGTGGGAATGTGAACTGGTGCAGCCACTCTGGAAAACTGTGTGGAGGTTCCTCAAAGAGTTAAAAATAGACCTGCCCTACGACCCAGCAATTGCACTGTTGGGGATTTACCCCAAAGATTCAGATGCAATGAAACGTCGGGACACCTGCACCCCGATGTTTCTATCAGCAATGGCCACAATAGCCAAACTGTGGAAGGAGCCTCGGTGTCCATCGAAAGATGAATGGATAAAGAAGATGTGGTTTATGTATACAATGGAATATTACTCAGCAATTAGAAACGACAAATACCCACCATTTGCTTCAACGTGGATGGAACTGGAGGGTATTATGCTGAGTGAAATAAGTCAATCGGAGAAGGACAAACAGTGTATGTTCTCATTCATTTGGGGAATATGAATAATAGTGAAAGGGAATATAAAGGAAGGGAAAAGAAATGTTGGGAAATATCAGGAAGGGAGACAGAACATAAAGACTCCTAACTCGGGGAAACGAACTAGGGGTGGTGGAAGGGGAGGAGGGCGGGTGTTGGAGGGGAATGGGTGACGGGCACTGAGGTGGACACTTGACGGGATGAGCACTGGGTGTTTTTCTGTATGTTGGTAAATTAAACACCAATAAAAGTTAATTTAAAAAAAAAAAAAAGGAAAAAAAAAAACAAAAAACAAAAAACAACAACAACAAAAAAAAACAAATGTTTAAAGAAGAAATCATACCTATTCTACTAAAGATGTTTGGAAAGATAGAAAGAGATGGAGTACTTCCAAATTCCTTCTATTAGGCCAGCATCACCTTCATTCCAAAACCATACAAAGACCGCACCAAAAAGTAGTTTAACAGACCATTATCCCTAATGAACATGGATGCAAAAATTCTCAGCAAGATACTAGCCAATCGGATCCAACAGTACATTAAGAAAATTATTTACCATGACCAAGTAGGATTTATCCCCCGGACACAAGGCTGGTTCAACCCTCATGAAACAATCAATGTGATTCATCATATCAGCAAGAGGAAAACAAAGAACTATATGATCCTCTCATTAGATGCAGAGAAAGCATTTGACAAAATACAGCATCCATTCCTGATCAAAACTCTTCAGATTGTAGCGATAGAGGGAACATTCCTTGGCATCTTAAAAGCCATCCACGAAAAGCCCACAGCAAATATCATTCTTAATGGGGAAGCACTGGGAGCCTTTCCCCAAAGATCAGGAAAAAGACAGGGATGTCCACTCTCACCACTGCTATTCATCATGGTATTGGATGTCCTAGCCTCAGCAATCAGACAACAAAAGGACTTTAAAGGCATTCAAATTGGCAAAGAAGGAGTCAAACTCTCACTCTTCACCTATGACATGATACTCTACATAGAAAACCCAAAAGCCTCCACCCCAAGATTGCGAGAACTCATACAGCAATTTGGTAGCATGGCAGGATACAAAATCAATGCCCAGAAATCAATGGCATTTCTATACACTAACAATGAGACTGAAGAAACAGAAATTAAGGAGTCAATCCCATTTAAAATTGCACCCAAAAGCATAAGATACCTAGGAATAAACCTAACCAAGAGGTAAAGGATCTATATCCTAAAAACTATGGAACACTTCTGAAAGAAATTGAGGAAGACACAAAGAGATGGAAAAATATTCCATGCTCATGGATTGGCAGAATTAATATTGTGAAAATGTCAATGTTACCCAGGGCAATTTACACATTTAATGCAATCCCTATCACAATACCATGGACTTTCTTCAGAGAGTTAGAACAAATTATTTTAAGATTTGTGTGGAATGAGAAAAGACCCTGAATAGCCAGGGTAATTTTAAAAAAGAAAACCATAGCTGGGGGAATCACAATGCCAGATTTCAGGTTGTACTACAAAGCTGTGGTCATCAAAACAATGTGGTACTGGCACAAAAACAGACACATAGATCAATGGAACAGAATAGAGAACCCAGAAGTGGACCCTGAAATGTACGGTCATCTAATATTCGATAAAGGAGGAAAGACTATCCATTGGAAGAAAGACAGTCTCTTCAATAAATGGTGCTGGGAAAATTGGACATCCACATGCAGAAGAATGAAACTGGACCACTCTCTTTCACCATACACAAAGATAAACTCAAAATGGATGAGAGATCTAAATGTGAGACAAGATTCCATCAAAATCCTAGAGGAGAACACAGGCAACACCCTTTTTGAACTTGGCCACATTAACTTCTTGCAAGATACATACACAAAGGCAAAAGAAACAAAAGCAAAAATGAACTATTGGGACTTCATCAAGATAAGAAGCTTTTGCACAGCAAAGGATACAGTCAACAAAACTAAAAGACAACCTACAGAATGGGAGAAGATATTTGCAAATGACATATCAGATAAAGGGCTAGTTTCCAAAATCTATAAAGAACTTATTAAACTCAACACCAAAGAAACAAACAATCCAATCATGAAATGGGCAAAAGACATGAAGAGAAATCTCACAGAGGAAGACATGGACATGGCCAACAAGCACATGAGAAAATGCTCTGCATCACTTGCCATCAAGGAAATACAAATCAAAACCACAATGAGATACCACCTCACACCAGTGAGAATGGGGAAAATTAACAAGGCAGGAAACAACAAATGTTGGAGAGGATGCGGAGAAAAGGGAACCCTCTTACACTGTTGGTGGGAATGTGAACTGGTGCAGCCACTCTGGAAAACGGTGTGGAGGTTCCTCAAAGAGTTAAAAATAGACCTGCCCTACGACCCAGCAATTGCACTGTTGGGGATTTACCCCAAAGATTCAGATGCAATGAAACGTCGGGACACCTGCACCCCGATGTTTCTATCAGCAATGGCCACAATAGCCAAACTGTGGAAGGAGCCTTGGTGTCCATCGAAAGATGAATGGATAAAGAAGATGTGGTTTATGTATACAATGGAATATTACTCAACAATTAGAAACAACAAATACCCATCATTTGCTTCAACGTGGATGGAACTGGAGGGTATTATGGTGAGTGAAATAAGTCAATCAGAGAAGGACAAACAGTGTATGTTCTAATTCATTTGGGGAATATGAATAATAGTGAAAGGGAATATAAAGGAAGGGAAAAGAAACGTTGGGAAATATCAGGAAGGGAGACAGAATATAAAGACTCCTAACTCTGGGAAATGAACTAGGGGTGGTGGAAGGGGAGGAGGGCGGGTGTTGGAGGTGAATGGGTGACGGGCACTGAGGTGGACACTTGACGGGATGAGCACTGGGTGTTTTTCTGTATGTTGGTAAATTGAACACCAATTAAAGTTAATTAAAAAAAAAGAAAAATTGGTAAACTGGAAAGAAAGTAATTTGTTTGCCTATGACAATGTCTTAAGAGAGTCAGTGAGTAAAAACCTCACATAAAATCTGGACGAAATAACTTAGAGCTCAGGAAAAATCAGGATTTAAAATCAGCAAATAAAAAAAGATATGTTTCTACAAACTAACAACAAATTACCTGCACAAAATTCACATAATAATCCACCATAAGTGGTTTCAAAAATAAATATATAAGATGAAAATTTACTAAGGAGATAAAATATTCTATGGAAAATTACCTATATTGATAAGAGTCTTTTAAAAATGCACCCAGAAATGCAAATAACTCCACTTACACATTAGAAATTCGTATAGTCATAGTGCCAGCTACACAAATTTCTATAGAATTCTGAAGCAACATTTGTTGTGAATTTAAAGACTCGAATGTAAGTCTGGAGCTGGTTATATAGTCAGAGGACATGCAAATAAGGTCCTCCCTCCACTGAATAAACCAGGTCAGCCCCGACCCTGCAGCTGGGAGAGGAGCCCCAGCCCCAGGATCCCCAGGTGACCCCCTACAGGGATCAGGACAGAACTCAGGCAACTCACCATGGAGTCTGTGCTCAGCTGGGTTTTCTTTGTCGCTATTTTAGGAGGTAATTCATGGAGAACAAGAGACCTCAAGTATGTGAGTGGACGTGAGTGAGAGAAACACGGGATATGGGACAGTTTCCTGACCAGGATGTCTTGTGTCTGCAGGTGTCCAGGGTGAGGTGCAGCTGGTGGAGTCTGGGGGAGACCTGGTGAAGCCTGGGGGGTCCCTGAAACTCTCCTGTGTGGCCTCTGGATTCACCTTCAGTGACTATTATATGAGCTGGGTCTGCCAGGCTCCAGGGAAGGGGCTGCAGTGGGTCGCAAGTATTATCTATGATGGAAGTAGCACAAGCTACACAGACGCTGTGAAGGGCCGATTCACCATCTCCAGGGACAACGCCAAGAACACGCTGTATCTGCAGATGAACAGCCTGAGAGCCGAGGATACAGCCGTGTATTACTGTGCGAGTGACACAGTGAGGGGACCTCAGTGTGAGCCCAGACACAAACCTCCCTGTAGAAGGGGATCGGGACCACCAGGGGGTGCACACTCCTCACCACTTCTGTCTTGAAGGCCCAGGAGCAGTTGCAGATGGAGGTTCTGGGCAGGTTTCCTGTCAGGGTCTGGACTTCCTCTCCATGGAGCAGTTTCCCCCAGGGAGCCCCTCTGAACACTTGATTATGTGTTTACCTCTTCAGTCTCTTTCTTAGAGACTTAGAAATTCAATATAGCACTTACGCTTACTTGTACTTAACTTTTCCTGACCCGAAATACTAATCAATTACAAATAACTCCATTCACATCATCTGAACATTTTCTTGAGTCCCAGTGACACTCACTGTAGATCACAGGACCCCAAGCTAACATGCTGTCCTGCACATCACGATACAGAAGAATATCCAATCAACACAATATAAAAGAGACATTCTACCAAAATGTTAATAACGTCTGGGGAGTGAGAGATATTCCCAGTATGACATGGTAGGGAGGTGGACTCAGAGGTACACACACACACACACACACACACACACACACACACACACAATCACGAGAGTATAACCATTCATCACTTTCACCTTCATGTCTGATGAGAGCCAGGCAGGCCTCTCATCACGTCATAAATGCCTGGATAGTGCCAGGGAAAGACACTGGCTCAGGGTGTGCATCTAGACACCACATAAGCCTTCACCTGGACCTCAGACATCCCAGATTCCAGATCTGTGAGAATGAGTGTCTGTTGTTTGATCCACCCAGTCCATGTACGATGTTCCAGGAGTGGGGACAGGATCAGTCATTTTTTCTTTGTTTAAATTGAATTTACCAATATTTACTACACACTCAGTGACTATCACATCATGTGCCCTCTTTAACGTCCATCACCCAGTTGCCCCATCCCCACCCCCTCCCTTCCAGCAACTCTCAGGTTTTCTTTTTCCCTGAGTTAAGTGTCTTTCATGATTTGTCTTCCTCTGTAGTATTACTCCACTGTTTCACACCTTCCTTTATGGTCTCTTTCAATATTTCCTATATTCCACATATGGGTGAGATCTTATAATTTCCTTTTTCTGATTGATTTATTTCTCTCAATATAATACCTCCAGTTCCATTCATTTTGAAGGAAATGTTATTTCATGATATTCATCATTTCTGACAGCTGTGTAATATCCCAACATATATATAAACCACATCTTTTTTTTTGTATTTTTAATTTGAGTTCCATTTGGCAACATATAGCATAACACCCAGTGCTCATCCTACCAAGTGCCCCCCTCAGTGCCCATCACCCAGTCACCCCCACCCCACCTCCCTTCCACTACCCCTTGTTTCTTTCCCAGAGTTAGGAGTCTCTCATGTTCTGTCATTGTCTCTGATATTCCCCACTCATTTTCTCTCCTTTCCCCTTTATTCGCTTTCACCATTTTTTATATTCCCATCTGAATGAGAGCATGTAATATCTCATGGCTCTGTAATACCCCACTTTATATATAGACCACATCTATCCATTCATCCATCAATGGACACAGAGGCTCCTTCCACATCTTCTTTATCACTCTTCTGTAGAAGGGCATCCTGATTCCTCTCAGGGTTTGGCTATTGTGGACACTGCTGCTGTGAATATTGGTGTACAGGGGTCATTTCATTTCATCATATTTGTGTCTTTTGGGTAAATACCCTGTAGTGCAATGTCTGCATCCAAGCATGGCTCTATTCTCACTTTTTCAGGACATTCCTTTCTGTTTCCTTGAGTGGCTGAACAAGCCTACCTTTGCACCAAAATTCAAAGAGAAAGTTCAACTTTCTCAATATCCTTGCTTGTATTTATTGTATCCGGCCTTGTTACTTTATCCACTCTGAGTTGTATAAGTGGGATCTTAGTGTGGTTTTCATTTGTATTTCCCTGATGACAAGCCATGTGGATCATTTTTCTCATCTGCTGGTTGGCCATTTGTCAGTCTTCTTTGGAGAAAAGCCTGTTCATGTATTCTCCCTATTTCCTGACTGGATTCATTGTTTTGTTGGGTGCTAAATTTGTTAAGGAAATATCTTGTCCTATTCTGTAGGCTGCCTTTCATTTTGTCTCCTGTTACATTGTTGTACAGATTCTATCTTGAGGAAGTCCTAATAGTTTATTATTCCCTTTGTTTCCTATGCCTTTTGAGAGGTGCCTTCCTAGCAGTCACTAGAACTGAGGACAAAAATTTTACCTGAATTCGCCTCTAGGATTTGGATGAATTACTGTATCAGATTTCAGGATTTCATCCATATTTTCTTAGTTTTTTTTCTCTTTTTTAATAAATTAATTTTTTATTGGTGTTCAATTTACCAACATATAGAATAACACCCAGTGCTAATCCCGTCAAGTGCCCCCCTCCGTGGTATTTTGATAGGGATTGCATTAAACGTGGAAATTGCCCTGGGTAACATTGACATTTTCATGGTATTAATTCAGCCACTCCATGAGCATGGAATATTTTTCCATCTCTTTGTGTCTACCTCAATTTGTTTCAAAAGTGCTCTGTAGTTTTTAGGGTATAGAACCTTTACCTCTTTGGTCAGATTCATTCCTAGGTATCTTATGCTTTTGGGTGCAATTGTAAATGGGATTGACTCCTTAATTTCTCTTTCTTCAGTCTCATTGTTAGTATATAGAAATGCCACTGACTTTTGGGCATTGATTTTGTATCCTGCCACACTGCCAAATTGCAGTATGCATTCTAGCAATCTTGAGGTGTAGTGTTTTGGGTTTTCTGTGTAGAGTATCATGTCATTGGCGACAAGGGAGAGTTTGACGTCTTCTTTGACAATTTGAATGCCTTTAATGTCTTTTTGTTGTCTGATTGCTGAGGCTAGGAATTCCAGTACCATGTTGAATAGCAGTGGTGAGAGTGGACATCCCTGTCTTGTTCCTGATCTTAGGGGAAGGTCTCCCAGTGCTTCCCCATTGAGAATGATATTTGCTGTGGGCTTTTCGTGGATGGCTTTTAAGATGTTGAGGAATGTTCCCTCTATCCCTACACTATGAAGAGATTTGATCAGGAATGGATGCTGTATTTTTGTCAAGTGCTTTCTCTGCATCTAATGAGAAGATCATATGGTTCTTGGTTTTTCTCTTGCTGATATGATGAATCACATTGATTGTTCTATGAGTGTTGAACCAGCCTTGTGTCCCAGGGATAAATCATACTTGGTCATGGTGAATAATTTTCTTAATATACTGTTGGATCCTATTGGCTAGTATCTTGTTGAGAATTTTTGCATCCATGTTCATCAGGGATATTGGTCTAGAATTCTCCTTTTTGGTTGGGTCTTTGTCTGGTTTTGGAATTAAGGTGATCCTGGCCTAATAGAAGGAATTTGGAAGTACTCCATCTCTTTGTATCTTTCCAAACAGCTTTAGTAGAATAGGTATGGTTTCTTCTTTAAACGTTTGATAGAATTCCCCTGGGAAGCCAGGGGACTTTTGTGTCTTCGGATGTTTTTGATGACTGCTTCAATTTCCTCCCTGGTTATTGGCCTGTTCAGGTTTTCAAGTTCTTCGTGTTCCAGTTTTGGTAGTTTGTGGCTTTCCAGGAATCCATCCATTTCTTCTAGATTGCCTAATTTATTGGTGTATAGCTGTTCATAAAAGGTGTTTAAAATACTTTATATTTCCTTCGTGTTGGTAGTGATCTCTCCTTTCTCTTTCATGATTTTATTAATTTGAGTCTTCTCTCTCTTCTTTTTAATAAGGCTGGCTAATGGTTTATCTGTGTTATTAATTCTTTCAGAGAACCAACTCCTGGTTTTGTTGATCTGTTCCACAGTTCTTCTGGTCTCGATTTAGTTGAGTTCTGCTTTAATCTTTAACTCTCTTCTTCTGGTGGGTGTAGCATCTATTTGCTCTTTTTTCTCTCACTCCTTTATGTGCAAGGTTAGTTTTCTATGTGAGTTCTTTCCAGGTTTTGAATGGATGCTTGTATTGCGATGTATTTCCCCCTCAGGACTGCTTTTGATGCATCCCATAGATTTTGAATGCTTGTATCTTCATTCTCATTAGTTTCCTTGAATCTTTAGAATTCTTCCTTAATTTCCTGACTGACCCTTTCATCTTTTAGCAGGATGGTCCTTAACCTCCACGTGTTTGAGGTCCTTCCAAGCTTCTTGTTGTGATTTAGTTATAATTTCAAGGCAGTATGATCTGCGAATATACAGGGGACGATCCCAATCTTTTGGTATCACTTCAGACCTGATTTGTGACCCAGTATGTGGTCTATTCTGGAGAAAGTTTCATGTGCACTGGAGAAGAATGTGTATTCACGTGCGTTTGCATGTAATGTTCTGTAGACATTTGTGAAATCCATCTTGTCCAGTATACCATTTAAAGCTCTCGTTTCTTTGGAGATGTTGTGCTTAGAAGACCTATCGAGGGTAGAAAGTGTGGGATTGAAGTCACCAATTATAAATGTATTATTATCTAAGTATGTCCTAATTTTGGTTATTAATTGATATATTTGGCAGCTCCCATACTTGGGGTATATATATATATTGAAGATTGTTAAGTCCTCTTGTTTGATATGTCCTTTAGGTTTGATTTAGTATCCCTCTTCATCTCTCACTACAGTCTTCGGGGTAAATTTTAAGATATCTGATATAAGGATGGCTACCCCAGCTTTCTTTTGAGGACCATTTGAATGGTAAATGGTCCTCCAACCTTTTATTTTCAGGTTGTAGGAGTCCTTCTGTCTAAAATGAGTCTCTTGTAGACAGCAAATAGATGGGTCCTGCTTTTTTATCCAGTCTGACACCCTGCGCCTTTGATGGGGTCATTAAGCCCATTCACGTTCAGAGTTACAACTGAAAGGTATGAGTTTAGTGTCATCAAGATATCTATTCAGTCCCTCTTTTTGTCGATTGTTCCACTGGACTTCTTCTTAAGGGAAATTTTAAGAGTCCACCTTAAAATTTCTTGCAAAGCTGGCTTGGAGTTCACATATTCCTTCAGTTCCTCCCTGCCTTGGAAGCTCTTTTTTTAATAATTAATTTATTTTTTTATTGGTGTTCAATTTGCCAACATACAGAATAACACCGAGTGCTCATCCCATCAAGTGCCCCCCTCAGTGCCCATCACCAATTCACCCCCACCAACCACCCTCCTCTTTCCCCCACCCCTAGAATTAGGAGTGTTCCCGGAATTAGGAGTGTTTATGTTCTGTCTCCCTTTCTGATATTTCCTACCCATTTCTTCTCCCTTCCCTTCTATTCCCTTTCACTATTATTTATATTCCCCAAATGAATGAGAACATATAACGTTTGTCTTTCTCCAATTGACTCATTTCACTCAGCAAAATACCCTACAGTACCATCCACATTGAAGCAAATGGGGGGTATTTGTTATTTCTTATAGCTCAGTAATATTCCATTGTATACATAAAACACATATTCTTTACCCTTTCATCTTTCAATGGACACCGAAGCTCCTTCCACACTTTGGCTATTGTGGATATTGCTGCTATATACATCAGGGTGCAGGTGTCCTGGTGTTTCATTGCTTCTGTATGTTTGGGGTAAATCCAAGCAGTGCAATTGCTGGGTCATAGGGCAGATGTATTTTTAACTCTTTGAGGAACCTCCACGCAGTTTTCCAGAGTGGCTGCACCAGTTCACATTCCCAACAACAGTGTAAGAGGGTTCCCTTTTCTCCGCATCCTCTCCAACATTTGTTGTTTCCTGCCTTGTTAATTTTCCCCATTCTCACTGGTGTGAGGTGGTATCTCATTGTGGTTTTGATTTGTATTTCCCTAATGGTAAGTGATGCAGAGCATTTTCTCATGTGCATGTTGGCCATGTCTATGTCTTCCTCTGTGAGATTTCTCTTTGTCTTTTGCCCATTTCATGATTGGATTGTTTGTTTCTTTGGTGTTGAGTTGAATAAGTTCTTTATAGATCTTGGAAACTAGCCCGTTATCTGAAACGTCATTTGCAAATATCTTCTCCCATTATGTAGGTTGTCTTTTAGTTTTGTTGACTGTATCCTTTGCTGTGTAAAAGCTTCTTATCTTGATGAAGTCCCAATAGTTCATTATTGATTTTGTTTCTTTTGCCTTCCTGGATGTATCTTGCAAGAAGTTACTGTGGCCAAGTTCAAAAGGGTGTTGCCTGTGTTGTCCTCTAGGATTTTGATGGAATCTTGTCTCGCATTTAGATATTTCATCCATTTAGAGTTTAACTTTGTGTATGGTTTTTTTAAATTAATTTTTATTGGTGTTCAATTTACCATCACACAGAAAAACACCCAGTGCTCATCCCGTCAAATGTCCACCTCAGTGCCTGTCACACATTCCCCTCCAACACCTGCCCTCCTCCCTTCCTCCACCCCTAGTTCGTTTACCAGAGGTAGGAGTCTTTATGTTCTGTCTCCCTTCCTGATATTTCCCAACATTTCTTTTCCCTTCCTTTATATTCCCTTTCACTATTATTTATATTCCCCAAATGAATGAGAACATACACTGTTTGTCCTTCTCCGATTGATTTATTTCACTCAGCATAATACCCTCCAGTTCCAACTCTTTCTATCTTTCCAAACAGCTTTAGTAGAATAGGTATGATTTCTTCTTTAAAAGTTTGATACAATTTCCCAGGGAAGCCATCTGGCCCTGGACTGTTGTGTCTTGGGAGGTTTTTGATGACTGCTTCAATTTCCTCTCTGGTTATTGGCCTGTTCAGGTTTTCCATTTCTTCCTGCTCCAGTTTTGGTAGTTTGTGGCTTTCCAGGAATCCATCCATTTCTTCTAGATTTCCTAATTTATTGGCGTATAGCTGTTCATAATATGTTTTTAAAATAGTTTGTATTTCCTTGGTGTTGGTAGTGATCTCTCCTTTCTCATTCATGATTTTATTAATTTGAGTCTTCTCTCTCTTCTTTTTAATAAGGTTCCTAATGGTTTATCTATCTTATTAATTCTTTCAAAGAACCAACTCCTGGTTCTGTTGATCTGTTCCACAGTTCTTTTGGTCTCAATTTCATTTAGTTCTGCTCGAATTTTAATTAACTGTCTTCTTCTGCTGCGGGTGGGGTCCATTTGTTGCTTTTTCTCTAGTTCCTTTATGTGTAATGTAAGCTTTTGTATTTGAGTTCTTTCCTGTTTTTTTTTTTTTTTTACATTTAATTTTTCTTTTAATATTCATTTAGAACATTTAATATGTATCACCAGTAGTACTAAGTGAATGGTTTTTCATTAAAGTCTTATTAGGTGGATGGAACACTCAAATTTTCCTGAAAAAGTTGTTTTCAAACTGAATGGAACTGACACACATTTTATAGTGAAGAATTTTGGGAAAATTGATAGTAAAAAAGAAATAGTGAAAGGAGTAGAGTATTTGAAATAAGCAAAACAAAAGTGCTCTCTGGGATCTAGCAATTGTTTTCTTTTTTTTTTTTAATTAACTTTTATTGGTGTTTAATTTACCAACATACAGAAAAACACCCAGTGCTCATCCCGTCAAGTGTCCACCTCAGTGCCCGTCACCCATTCCCCTCCAACACCCGCCCTCCTCCCCTTCCACCACCCCTAGTTCGTTTCCCCGAGTTAGGAGTCTTTATGTTCTGTCTCCCTTCCTGATATTTCCCAACATTTCTTTTCCCTTCCTTTATATTCCCTTTCACTATTATTCATATTCCCCAAATGAATGAGAACATACACTGTTTGTCCTTCTCCGATTGACTTATTTCACTCAGCATAATACCCTCCAGTTCCATCCACGTTGAAGCAAATGGTGGGTATTTGTCGTTTCTAATTGCTGAGTAATATTCCATTGTATACATAAACCACATCTTCTTTATCCATTCATCTTTCGATGGACACCGAGGCTCCTTCCACAGTTTGGCTATTGTGGCCATTGCTGATAGAAACATCGGGGTGCAGGTGTCCCGACGTTTCATTGCATCTGAATCTTTGGGGTAAATCCCCAACAGTGCAATTGCTGGGTCGTAGGGCAGGTCTATTTTTAACTCTTTGAGGAACCTCCACACAGTTTTCCAGAGTGGCTGCACCAGTTCACATTCCCACCAACAGTGTAAGAGGGTTCCCTTTTCTCCGCATCCTCTCCAACATTTGTTGTTTCCTGCCTTGTTAATTTTCCCCATTCTCACTGGTGTGAGGTGGTATCTCATTGTGGTTTTGATTTGTATTTCCCTGATGGCAAGTGATGCAGAGCATTTTCTCATGTGCATGTTGGCCATGTCCATGTCTTCCTCTGTGAGATTTCTCTTCATGTCTTTTGCCCATTTCATGATTGGATTGTTTGTTTCTTTGGTGTTGAGTTTAATAAGTTCTTTATAGATTTTGGAAACTAGCCCTTTATCTGATATGTCATTTGCAAATATCTTCTCCCATTCTGTAGGTTGTCTTTTAGTTTTGTTGACTGTATCCTTTGCTGTGCAAAAGCTTCTTATCTTGATGAAGTCCCAATAGTTCATTTTTGCTTTTGTTTCTTTTGCCTTCGTGGATGTATCTTGCAAGAAGTTACTGTGGCCAAGTTCAAAAAGGGTGTTGCCTGTGTTCTCCTCTAGGATTTTGATGGAATCTTGTCTCACATTTAGATCTCTCATCCATTTTGAGTTTATCTTTGTGTATGGTGAAAGAGAGTGGTCCAGTTTCATTCTTCTGCATGTGGATGTCCAATTTTCCCAGCACCATTTATTGAAGAGACTGTCTTTCTTCCAATGGATAGTCTTTCCTCCTTTATCGAATATTAGATGGCCGTACATTTCAGGGTCCACTTCTGGGTTCTCTATTCTGTTCCATTGATCTATGTGTCTGTTTTTGTGCCAGTACCACACTGTCTTGATGACCACAGCTTTGTAATACAACCTGAAATCTGGCATTGTGATGCCCCCAGCTAAGGTTTTCTTTTTTAAAATTCCCCTGGCTATTCGGGGTCTTTTCTGATTCCACACAAATCTAAAAATAATTTGTTCTAACTCTCTGAAGAAAGTCCATGGTATTTTGATAGGGATTGCATTAAACGTATAAATTGCCCTGGGTAACATTGACATTTTTACAATATTAATTCTGCCAATCCATGAGCATGGAATATTTTTCCATCTCTTTGTGTCTTCCTCAATTTCTTTCAGAAGTGTTCTATAGTTTTTAGGGTATAGATCTTTTACCTCTTTGGTTAGGTTTATTCCTAGGTATCTTATGCTTTTGGGTGCAATTGTAAATGGGATTGACTCCTTAATTTCTCTTTCTTCAGTCTCATTGTTAGTGTATAGAAATGCCATTGATTTCTGGGCATTGATTTTGTATCCTGCCACGCTACCAAATTGCTGTATGAGTTCTAGCAATCTGGGGGTGGAGGCTTTTGGGTTTTCTATGTAGAGTATCATGTCATCGGCGAAGAGGGAGAGTTTGACTTCTTCTTTGCCAATTTGAATGCCTTTAATGTCTTTTTGTTGTCTGATTGCTGAGGCGAGGACTTCCAGAACTATGTTGAACAGCAGTGGTGAGAGTGGACATCCCTGTCTTGTTCCTGATCTTAGGGGAAAGGCTCCCAGTGCTTCCCCATTGAGAATGATATTTGCTGTGGGCTTTTCGTAGATGGCTTTTAAGATGTCGAGGAAAGTTCCCTCTATCCCAACACTCTGAAGGGTTTTGATCAGGAATGGATGCTGTATTTTGTCAAATGCTTTCTCTGCATCTAATGAGAGTATCATATGGTTCTTGGTTTTTCTCTTGCTGATATGATGAATCACATTGATGGTTTTACGAGTGTTGAACCAGCCTTGTGTCCCAGGGATAAATCCTACTTGGTCATGGTGAATAATTTTCTTAATGTGTTGTTGGATCCTATTGGCTAGTATCTTGTTGAGAATTTTTGCATCCATGTTCATCAGGGATATTGGTCTGTAATTCTCCTTTTTGGTGGGGTCTTTGTCTGGTTTCGGAATTAAGGTGATGCTGGCCTCATAGAACGAATTTGGAAGTACTCCATCTCTTTCTATCTTTCCAAACAGCTTTAGTAGAATAGGTATGATTTCTTCTTTAAACGTTTGATAGAATTCCCCTGGGAAGCCATCTGGCCCTGGACTCTTGTGTCTTGGGAGGTTTTTGATGACTGCTTCAATTTCCTCCCTGGTTATTGGCCTGTTCAGGTTTTCTATTTCTTCCTGCTCCAGTTTTGGTAGTTTGTGGCTTTCCAGGAATGCGTCCATTTCTTCTAGATTTCCTAATTTATTGGCATACAGCTGTTCATAATATGTTTTTAAAATCGTTTGTATTTCCTTGGTGTTGGTAGTGATGTCCCCTTTCTCATTCATGATTTTATTAATTTGAGTCTTCTCTCTCTTCTTTTTAATAAGGTTGGCTAATGGTTTATCTATCTTATTAATTCTTTCAAAGAACCAACTCCTGGTTCTGTTGATCTGTTCCACAGTTCTTTTGGTCTCGATATCATTGAGTTCTGCTCGAATTTTAATTAACTCTCTTCTTCTGCTGGGGGTGGGGTCTATTTGTTGCTTTTTCTCTAGTTCCTTTATGTGTAAGGTGAGCTTTTGAATTTGAGATCTTTCCAGTTTTTGAATGTATGCTTGTATTGCGATGTATTTCCCCCTCAGGACTGCTTTTGCTGCATCCCAAAGATTTTGAACGGTTGTATCTTCATTTTCATTAGTTTCCATGAATCTTTTTAATTCTTCCTTAATTTCCTGGTTGACCTTTTCATCTTTTAGCAGGATGGTCCTTAACCTCCACGTGTTTGTGGTCCTTCCATATTTCTTGTTGTGATTAAGTTCTAATTTCAAGGCATTATGGTCTGAGAATATACAGGGGACTATCCCGATCTTTTGGTATCGGTTCAGACCCGATTTGTGACCCAGTATGTGGTCTATTCTGGAGAAAGTTCCATGTGCACTTGAGAAGAATGTGTATTCAGTTGAGTTTGGATGTAAAGTTCTGTAGATATCTGTGAAATCCATCTGGTCCAGTCTATCATTTAAAGCTCTCGTTTCTTTGGAGATATTGTGCTTAGAAGACCTATCCAGGGTAGAAAGAGCTAGATTGAAGTCACCAAGTATAAGTGTATTATTATCAAGGTATTTCTTGAGTTTGGTTATTAATTGGTTTAAATATTTGGCAGCTCCCACATTCGGGGCATATATATTGAGGAGTGTTAAGTCCTCTTGTTGGATAGATCCTTTGAGTATGAGATAGTGTCCCTCTTCATCTCTCACTATAGTCTTCGGGGTAAATTTTAATTTATCTGATATAAGGATGGCAACCCCTGCTTTCTTTTGAGGACCATTTGAATGGTAAATGGTTCTCCAACCTTTTATTTTCAGGTTGTAGGTGTCCTTCTGTCTAAAATGAGTCTCTTGTAGACAGCAAATAGATGGGTCCTGCTTTTTTATCCAGTCTGAAACCCTGCGCCTTTTGATGGGGTCATTAAGCCCGTTCACATTCAGAGTTACTATTGATAGATATGAGTTTAGTGTCATCATATCTATTCAGTCCTTGTTTTTGTGGATTGTTCCACTGAACTTCTTCTTAAAGGGGAATTTTAAGAGTCCCCCTTAAAATTTCTTGCAGAGCTGGTTTGGAGGTTACATATTCTTTCAGTTCCTGCCTGTCTTGGAAGCTCTTTATCTCTCCTTCCATCTTGAATGAGAGCCTTGCTGGATAGAGTATTCTTGGTTGCATGTTCTTTTCATTTAGGACCCTGAATATATCCTGCCAGCCCTTTCTGGCCTGCCAGGTCTCTGTGGAGAGGTCTGCTGTTACCCTAATATTCCTCCCCATAAAAGTCAGGGACTTTTTTTCTCTTGCTGCTTTAAGGATCTTCTCCTTATCTTTGGAATTTGCAAGCTTCACTATTAAATGTCGAGGTGTTGAACGGTTTTTGTTGATTTTAGGGGGGGATCTCTCTATTTCCTGGATCTGAATGCCTGTTTCCCTTCCCAGATTCGGGAAGTTTTCAGCTAGGATTTGTTCAAATACATATTCTGGCCCTCTGTCCCTTTCCGCGCCCTCGGGAACCCCAATTAAACGTAGGTTTTTCTTCCTCAGGCTATCATTTATTTCCCTTAATCTATCCTCATGGTCTTTTAATTGCCTGTCTCTTTTTTCCTCAGTTTCCCTCTTTGCCATCAACTTGTCTTCTATGTCACTCACTCGTTCTTCCACCTCGTCAAGCCTCGTCGTTAGGACTTCTAGCTTGGATTGCATCTCATTTAATTGATTTTTAATTTCTGCCTGATTAGATCTAAATTCTGCAGTCATGAAGTCTCTTGAGTCCTTTATGGTTTTTTCTAGAGCCACCAGTAGCTGTAAAATAGTGCTTCTGAATCGGCTTTCTGACATTGAATTGTAATCCATATTTTGTAACTCTGTGGGAGAGTGGGCTGTTTCTGATTCCTTTTTTTGAGGGGTTTTCCTTCTAGTCATTTTGCTCAGTGCAGAGTGGCCAAAAACAAGTTGTATTGGGAAAAGGAGAAAAAGAGAGAGAAGGAAAGAAAAGAGAAAAAGAAAAAAGAGAAAGAAGAAAAAAATAGGGGAAAAGAGAAGAAAAAGAAAGAAAAAGAAAGAAAGGAGAAAAAAGAAAAAAGGGGGGGGTGGGGGAAGCAATCAGAAATCAAGAAGAAAGAGAGAAAAAAAAGCACAAAACAAAACAAAAAAAAACAAAAAACAAAAAAAAAAACAAAAACAAAAACAAAAAAACAAAAAACAAAAAAAAACCACGGGGGAGTATCTTCCGATTCTGTGTAGTTTAAGGCCCTTGACTTCCCTTGGAACTGGTCCGTCTCGCTGGTCTTCTGGGGGAGGGGCCTGCTGTGCTGATTCTCAGGTGTTGGCACTTGGGGGAGCTGCTCTGCCCCTGCCTGGTGCAGGGCTCGGTGGGGGTTGTTGACCCCGTGAGGCCCCGGGAGGAAGCCACAGTGGCGGGGGCAGCTCTGGGACCCTGGATCCAGCCCCCGCAGTAGCTCCGGGGCTCTCCTTCTGCAGGGCCTGGGGGCTCCGGGGCGGGGCCGCTGATCTGCTCAGTTCCAGGCAGGAGCGTCCTTGCTGTCCTGGGCCCTCCCGGCCTCTGCCTGTCCCGGGGGAGGCCGGATCCTGGGCTGTGTCCCGGCGCCCTGTGCTCCGGGGCCTGCGCTGTTGGATTCGCGCTCCCGGCGGTGCAGCCCCCTCCGCGGAGCCGCCGCCCGAGCCCCTCCGAGCTGTTCCCGGAGCCGCGCAGCCCCCTCCGCGCGGAGCTTCTTCCTCCGCCCGAGCCGCCGCCGCTGAGCTGTTCCCGGAGCCGCGCAGCCCCCTCCGCGGAGCCGCCGCCCGAGCCCCTCCGAGCTGCTCCGGGTCCCGCCGAGCGCTGCAGCCCTTAGGGAGCTCGGCGCACTCTCCGGGGCGCAGTTCCTCTGTTACTGTCCCAGGGAGCCCGAGGGCGTCCCCGCCTTTCTGGGGATCCTGCTCCAATTCCCCGGGAGCCCCTTTCCGCGGGGAAGGTCGGTGCAGCTCCTGCTCCTCCGGGACGGGGCTCTCCTGTCCTGGGGACACTCGCCCCGGCCTCAGCCCGGCTCCTCGCGGGGCCCCTCCCCCTCGGAGGCCTTTTGTGTCTTTATTTCTTTTTTCCCGTCTTCCTACCTTGATAGAAGCGCGAACTCTTCTCACTGGAGCGTTCCAGCTGGTCTCTCTATAAATCTCAGGCCGAATTCGTAGGTTTTCAGGATGATTGGATGGTTTTCTAGGCAATTTGCTGAGGACAGGTGACCTGGAGACCCTACTCCTCCGCCATCTTGCCCCTCTCCAGAATGAGTATTAATACAGAATATGCCACTCTACCTTTTGACAGTAAAGATGGTCTAATCTGCCTAGCAGCTTGCTTTGCCTTCTGACATGCTCACTAGCCCTCATGCTCAACCTTCTTTTCCAGGTCACTTCCTCATTATACTGTCTTCTAACTGGGCTTACTTAAAGGATGCAAGCAAAATGCAGGCTTAGCAGGATATCAAAGCAAAGAAAGAACAGGAACTTCAAGATATCCAGTCTAGGTCAAAAGAACAACTCAATTCTTACACATAAATGTTTGCCAGAGTGCTATGGCTGACGAGTTTGCAGCTCTGAGAAGTCATCAGACAGCTGATCTGCAGTACAGATGTGTACCCCACCAAGGAAACAAATGTAGAAGTACAAACACTTCACTGTTTTTCTCAAGCTGCAGGGATGTATTTCTAAGAAAACATTCCTGTACATCAATCTTTTTCTTGAGAGTAGATATTGGAGGTTTCATGGTAGCCATTTTAAAAGGCAACACTTTGACAAAATGATTGTTGATCTTTCTGAAATTTGTGGCATATTCACATTTATTGGTAGAGTGATCCTACCAAGAGGAGCGATGGGAATATGGCATACTCCTTCAGAGGGACTAAGGATGTGCCAGCGTCAAGGAATTTGACCATCAATTCACATATGCCATCCATCCTCAAGTTAATTGAACCACATAGGGAATAAAATGGAATGGGGGTGAGGGTTCCATTTCTGAAAGCTGACATTTATTAAACTTTGGCTCAAGATCATGTGAATCTTAACAATTGGCTTTTTAAAAATTAACTGATTTTTCTATTATATTTTTAATAATAAATTTATTTTTTATTGGTGTTCAATTTACCAACATACAGAATAACACCCAGTGCTCATCCGGCAAGTGTCCCCCTCAGTGCCCGTCACCCATTCACCCCCACCCCCCGCCCTCCTCCCCTTCCACCGCCCCTAGTTCATTCCCCAGAGTTAGGAGTCTTTATGTTCTGTCTCCCTTTCTGAAATTTCCCACACATTTCTTCTCCCTTCCCTTATATTCCCTTTTACTATTATTTATATTGCCCAAATGAATGAGAACAAACAATGTGGGTCCTTCTCTGATTGACTTACTTCACTCAGCATAATACCCTCCAGTTCCATCCACGTTGAAGCAAATGGTGGGTATTTGTCGTTTCTAATTGCTGAGTAATATTCCATTGTATACATAAACCACATCTTCTTTATCCATTCATCTTTCGATGGACACCGAGGCTCCTTCCACAGTTTGGCTATTGTGGACATTGCTGCTAGAAACATCAGGGTGCAGGTGTCCCGGCATTTCATTGCATCTGAATCTTTGGGGCAAAACCCCAAGAGTGCAATTGCTGGGTCATAGGGCAGGTCTATTTTTAACTATTTGAGGAACTTCCACACAGTTTTCCAAAGAGGCTGCACCAGTTCACATTCCCACCAATGGTGTAAGAGGGTTCCCTTTTCCCTCCATCCTCTCCAACATTTGTGGTCTCGTGCCTTGTTAATTTTCCCCATTCTCACTGGTGTGAGGTGGTATCTCATTGTGGTTTTCATTTGTATTTCCCTGATGGCAAGTGATGCAGAGCATTTTCTCATGTGCATGTTTGCCATGTCCATGTCTTCCTCTGTGAGATTTCTCTTCATGACTTTTGCCCATTTCATGATTGGATTGTTTGTTTCTTTGGTGTTGAGTTTAATAACTTCTTTATAGATTTTGGAAACTAGCCCTTTATCTGATGTGTCATTTGCAAATATTTTCTCCCATTTTGTAGGTTGTCTTTTAGTTTTGTTGACTGTATCCTTTGCTGTGCAAAAGCTTCTTATCTTGATGAAGTCCCAATCATTCACTTTTGCTTTTGTTTCCTTTGCCTTTGTGGATGTATCTTGCAAAAAGTTACTGTGGCTTAGTTCAAAAAGGGTGTTGCCTGTGTTCTCCTCTAGGATTTTCATGGACTCTTGTCTCACATTTAGATCTCTCATCCATTTTGAGTTTATCTTTGTGTCTGGTGCAAGAGAGTGGTCTAGTTTCATTCTTCTACATGTGGATGTCCAATTTTCCCAGCACCATCTATTGAAGAGACTGTCTTTCTTCCAGTGGATAGTCTTTCCTCCTTTATCGAATATTAGTTGACCATAAAGTTCAGGGTCCACTTCTGGGTTCTCTATTCTGTTCCATTGATCCATGTGTCTGTTTTTGTGCCAGTACCACACTGTCTTGATGACCACAGCTTTGTAGTACAACCTGAAATCTGGCATTGTGATGCCCCCAGATATGGATTTCTTTTTTAAATTTCCCCTGGCTATTCGATTTCTTTTCTGATTCCACACAAACCGTAAAATAATTTGTTCTAACTCTCTGAAGAAAATCCATGGTATTTTGATAGGGATTGCATTAAACATGTAAATTGCCCTTGGTAACATTGACATTTTCACAATATTAATTCTGCCAATCCATGAGCATGGAATATTTTTCCATCTCTTTCAGTCTTCCTCAATTTCTTTCAGAAGTGTTCTATAGTTTTTAGGGTACAGATCCTTTACCTCTTTGGTTAGGTTTATTCCTCGATATCTTATGCTTTTGTGTGTAATTGTAAATGGGATTGACTCCTTAATTTTGCTTTCTTCAGTCTCATTGTTAGTGTATAGAAATGCCATTGATTTCTGGGGATTGATTTTGTATCCTGCCATATAGGACAGTGGCCTGATTAGGATGTCTTCTGTCTGCAGGTGTCCAGGGTGATGTGCAGCTGGTGGAGTCTGGGGGAGACCTGGTGATGCCTGGGGGGTCTCCCTGAGACTCTCCTGTGTGGCCTCTGGATTCACCTTCAGTAGGTATGCCATGAGCTGGGTCCTCCAGGCTCCAGGGAAGGAGCTGCAGTGGGTTGCATACATTAGCAGTGATGGAAGTAGCACAAGCTACACAGATGCTGTGAAGGGCCAATTCGCCATCCTCAGAGCCAACGCCAAGAACACGCTGTATCTACAGATGAACAGCCTGAGAGCAGAGGACACGGCCGTGTATTACTGTGCGAGGGACACAGTGAGGGGACCTCAGTGCGAGCCCAGACACAAAACTCCCTGTAGAAGGGGATTAGGACCCCCAGGGGGTGCACACTCCTCACCACTTCTGTCTTGAAGGCCCAGGAGCACATGCAGAGGGAGGTTCTGGGCAGGTTTCCTGCCAGGGTCTGGGCTTCCTCTCCAAGGAGTTGTTTCCCCCCAGGGAGCCTCTCTGGACCAGGAATTTGTTCTTAACTATTTGGCTTCTGATTTGAAAACAGATTCTTTAGGAAAACTGCTACTTTATATGCACAGAAGCCAGACTTGCTTACACTTATTTACTATTTACCCAAATATGAGAAATGTACAAATATCTCCATGTACCTCAAGGACTAGAGGGATCCGGGGATCCCTTGGTGGCTCAGTGGTTTAGAGTTTGCCTTCAGCCTAGGCCATGTTCCTCGAGTCCCAAGTTCGAGTACCACGTCAAGCTCCCAGCATGGTGCCTGCTTCTCCCTCTGCCTGTGTCTCTACATCATCTCTATGTCTCTCATGAATAAATGAATAAAATTGTTTAAAAAGAGGGACCTGCAATCCATGCACAAGAGCATAATACCTGATGTAGTGATAAATGAGAAGTATGATCAGGGACAAGAGGCAAAAGTTATGACGTGATTATAAAAGTGGACTCACAACTTACCAAGAAGATGAAGTGGAATCTATCGCCTTCCAAGTTATCAGCTGATTCTGAAGGTCATGTGTGTCCTTGTGCAGGGACCAGAAAATTCCACTGTATCTATGAGAATCCTCAGGGTGAGGAGTTCAATTGGAGGAGCCTTCCACTTCCAGGATATAAATCATTGATCCTTCCGGTGCTGATATCAGCCCAATGTGTGTGACCTCTACCTTTCCCATGTTGAAACCTAACGCCCTTGTGATAGGAAGAGTTGGTGTGGCCTTAGGGGAGCACTTAGGTCAGGAGGGTGCAGCCTCAGGATAGGACCAGGCCCTTATACATCAGGACTGGGAAAGCTCACTGCTCCGTGGCCCAAAGTGTGTTTTTGAGGAAAGGATATGGTAGGACGTGGATGCTCTCTAAACACCACATCTGCCTGCACCTGGATCTCAGGCTTCCCAGACTCCAGAACTGTGGGAATGAGTGTCTGTTTAATCCACACAGACCAAGTATGATGTTCCATTAGGGGGCACAGGCTAAGATATTGGTGACACGAGAATCCAAGCCCTGATGATCTGGTGTTTTCTGATGCATTTGCTGTGATAAGTCCCTGATAGGTTCCATCCATTGGATCAAGGTTGGATTTCTCACATGTTCCATCCTACACGGAGGATGAACCTGTGGACACTCCTAGGACTCCGGGAACAAGACCCAGGGGACACTCGGATGGAGAACATTTACACAGGCAACAGGGGGCTGGGAGACTGTGGAACTTTAGTGTAAGGATGATGATTTATCAACCTTTCCAGAAGATGGGGATGTGCTGACCCTGTGGGACCTGACTCTGAGCATCATCGTCCACATGCAGTTAGACTGATGGCTGTGAGGGTCAGGACAGCAAATCCGTTCCTGCTTTCAGGATTCCTTCTTTGTGTGCATATTTTGTGAGATTGAATATGAAATGCCTTGGAGAAGGTCGAATTTGTTGAATTTCATGAGACTTCCTGGATGCTTCCTGGATGTTGAGGTCTCTGTCCTTCTGATTAGGGGGCGTTTCAGGAATTATTTCATTGAATAAACCTGCCACTGCTTCTTGGTCTTCATTTTCTGGGCATCCTATCAAAAGAATATTACTGTTTCATAAGTCACAGAGTTCCCTATGTCTATCTTTAGGGACAATTACTTTGTTTCCCTCTATTGTTCTGTCATGATTTTCCACCATGTTATCTTCTATTTTCCCCAACATGCTGTTCTTTAATCCGTCCTCCTTTTTTTATGCATTTGAGATAACATGTGTATAATAGCATTTTTTATTTTTGGCTGACAAAGGATTATTTCTTTTATCTCTGCAAGAAGTGATTTTGGAGTGTCTTCAGTATTTGCTCAATCCCAGTTGAATCTTTAAAAACATTGTTTTAGATTCCAGCCTGCATTTACATCTGAGCACTTTTAACCTGCCATATCCTCAAGTGGGGGATTTCTATGATGAACTCATAGAACGAAATGAACTCTAAACAATCTTCCTCTATGCTGCTCATCCTAATTGTGGTAGCTTCAGGGAGTAGTTTCCTTTCCGCCCCAGCCCCACAGCTATGTCTCCTCCCCAGAACAACACTCCAAACTGCCTACATTCCAAAACGTGTCAATTTTCTACGTGCAGACTAGCACATTTTGTTCTCTTCGTCCTAAAATTGGTTTCTTGTTAGCTCAGAATTATTTGATAAATATCCAGCTGTGTTCAGGGATGACACAAGCCCAGGGTCCCCTGCAGGTCTGACATCGTAACTCCTCCTCCCATTGTGTTTGTTAGCAAGGAAGATCTGAAATGATACAAGGAGGGAATATGTATGACAGTTGCAATCCTCATTTTAGTAACCAAACGTGAATAAAAACTGTTAATTGACCTTCCTTATTCATCTACCAACTACATACACTCTTTGATTTCAGGAACCCTTCAGCTTGTCACAGCCCATTACCTGAGAGGGAGACCGACACCTTCATCCTGTAGTGTCTCTGCTTGGTCTCCTCCTTACAAGCTATTGGTACCTACTTAGCGCTCTAATCCTGTCCTGAAAGGAAATTCCACTCGTTTCAAAAGCCAGCTGCATCAGGGATGTGAAGACAATTTTAATCTACTGAGTTCCACTCTTAAGTTCTGTCTGAATATCTGCAGAACCATCTGTGGATGAGTATCCGCTTTTCTTTCCCCTTTCAAATAATTCCTTACTCTCTCCATGAGTTCATAGGTGCAGGGTGTGAGACTGAACGCAGTGGAGCAGGACTGGGCTCCATGAGGATATGGAAGCTCCTTTATGTGACTTCCTGTGTCCTTAGGAATGCTCCAGAACACAACACGTCTTTCATTTGGTGATGGAGAGGCACTGTGCGTGCCCCAATCCTGGGCTTACGTGCTCAAATACCACGAATTTCAAGATGGAATGCTCAGTTTCCATGATAACCTAGGAACACAGGCTTCCACCTGTAGATTCTAAGATCCAGAAACATCCTTACAGCTTTCTCTATAGATGAACCATGATGAGCAGAGTTTAGCAGGACTTTTCCCCCAAAATTTGAAAACCATCAATCTGAAATGCTTATAGGGGACTTCTAGAGCACTTCAGATTTTATGCAGCCCAAATAGGAATAGTGAATAGGCAGGTGGGGAGCATCACCAACCCTACATCCTCCCCATCCCTGATGGCGGCACTATTCTCAGGAGTTCTTTAAGAAACATGTAACAGATTAATGTTCTATTCCCTGGAAAGAAGTAAATGATAAATGTAAATATAATGATCCTCACAATACACCACTACATCTCCACCTATTGACTAAATTACAGAATTGAATAAATTAAACTATGACAATACTAAATGTCAGCAAGGTTGTATAGAAAGTAGAACTCTTTTTAAGTATGATCTCTAATCTCATCTGGATAAAATATATATAATTAGATCCTAGGATAACAGAGCTTGACAAGACCTATGATCTGTCCGCTGCATCCCAGAGCCACAGAGTCGATGTTGGTGTAAATCATTCTGATCTGTTGTAATGAGAACAGGGAACGTCATGTGTGTTGCTCAGTCTAAGAGTAGGAGATGATAACATGAGATGACCAGCACAGACATTGAGACAGAAATAAATGAGATGACTTCTGCCTCCATGTCTATTCTTGTATTCATAGATTCAGTGAGTTGGGGGATGCTCCCTATGGTTGTGGAGAGAAATATACTTTATAAGTCTCAGGGATCCAATGGTCATCTCACCTGGAAACCCTCTCACTTCTCGGTAAATCCAAGGTTTCTCCACAAACCATGTAGTGCACAGGTATGTAAGTGGATACGCATGCCTCTTTGTAGTTTGGGGAATAGATTCCTCCCTGAACTATGCTTATCTCTTTTAAATATTTTATTTATTGGGATCCCTGGGTGGCGCAGCGGTTTGGTGTCTGCCTTTGGCCCAGGGCACGATCCTGGAGACCCATGATCGAATCTCACATCAGGCTCCCGGTGCATGGAGCCTGCTTCTCCCTCTGCCTATGTCTCTGCCTCTCTCTCTCTCTCTCTCTGTGACTATCATAAAATAAATAAAAAAAATTTAAATATTTTATTTATTTATTCATGAAAGACACGGAGAGAGTCTGAGCCACAGGCTGAAGGAGAAGCAGGCTTTCTCTGGGGAGCCTGAGGTAGGACTCACCCCCAGGACTCCATAATCCTGACCTGAGCTGAAGGCTGAAGCTCAAACATGGAGCCACTCAGGTGCCCCAGAACTCAGTTTTTATAACGACCCCAAAAATTGGTGTTTTTCAAATTCTCAGTACTTTCTTGTTTGAAAGATGATGTGATATGTCAAATCATTTGTCCAACATACAGCATAACACTAAGTTCTCACCACATCAGATGTCCTCCTTAATGCCTATCACTCAGTTACCACATATAATGTGACAAATACAGGGTGGTACACTATGGTATACTGTACGCTGGCAAGTTGAATTTAAATGAAGAAAAGATGGTTAAAATACTCCATCAGCTCTGCACATATCATGCAGACAACAGATTATTTCTCCTTGCGTTATACTGCATTTTACACTAATCGTTGGCCATTTATGCCAGTCATCTTGAAAGATTCTCATCTCTTTAGATACTTTTTATTTAAAAATGTAAAAAGAAAAATACTTTTAACTTCTCTAAGATCGTGTTATTTTTATTTAGCCTTTTGTGGTGATAATGTTTCTTTTACTGGACATGAATTAAATCATTTTAGGGTCAATCTTTTTAGCCTTAGACTGTAGGCCAGCCCGCCTTATTCCATCTTTTGGATATTTGGACCATATGTATTTGATGCAAAAAATAAATGCCTGTTTTTAATGTTAAAAAAAAAGAGATTTTGGGATAACTACCTTCTGTGTTACCTAGAAACTCTAAATCTCACTCTGCCATTTATCACACAATATCATAATCTTATATCCCTCTTTCCCCTGATCCAGCACTTCTATGCTCTCAAGAGTTCTTTTAATGTAGAAAGCCCATTGAGTATGATACAATCACTATAAGATTTGCAGGAAGTGACAGTTGCCACCTGAGGACTATGCACACGATCTCATTCTTGTCTCCAGTGACACAGGAGCTTAATGGGGGACAACAGATGAGCTCCAATAGATCCGAATAGCAGGACTATTATCACCACCCTCTATCACCATTCAGTGGATGTTGCCTCCAGTTGGAGGGTGGGGACTGCTGGCAGTCTTCCTGATGCACACGATCCATTCAGTGAAGAAATGTCCTGCAAAAGGACATATAACAGGAGCCCTCTGCTCAAACTGCAGGGTTATGAGGATCGGTCTGAGGAAACCAAATACTGATGGTGATCAGAAGTGAAATTTGAAATTGACTTCCTCCACCATGGCAGTTTCTCTAACCGTCTACCTTCTTCTCTGTGTTAGAAAAGCCAGTTATGACTCCTCCTCCAAAAGTAACAGTTTTTTGAGGAAGAGGTTATATAGTGTGTATGGTCTCACACTTCAGAGAGTGTCTCTTTTGTGTGCTGCATGCACTGGGCTCTTCTGTTTTGGCATCTTTTTCCATCAGGTAATACCTACAGAGTCTCTCCCTGTCTGCAGTGGTCAGTGTGTGGTACTTGTCCAGGATTTTGATGAGTTTTAACTGGGTGTGGTCTGTTCTGCTTGATAAATGACACCTGATACCACCTCCACTAGAACTGAGGCCTTTCAGTCTTCTCTGCTCACAATATGTGGGTGGACAGGGGTGCAGCAACTCCAGGAAACAGTATTGAGGTTACTCAGAAAATTAAAAACGGAGCCTTCGCATGAACCTGCAAACAAAGACCTAAATATTCCCACTAAAAATACAGAAAATCTGGTTTACAAGGAACCTCAAACGTGTATGTTTATACATTCATTAATTTCAAAAGACAAAACATGAAAACACTGCAAGTGTACATTGTCAGATGAATATAGAAGATAATAAAGCGTCTTTCTCTTCAAACATCATCATGTAGGGACATGGTAAACAGTTTGTTTAGTCTGGGGAAATACGGAAGAGTCCTCAATTTCTGAATACACAATCATAGTGCTTGTAACCAAGTTGCCATGGACAAGCTCCAGGATCAATATAACTGATATTTTTCATGGCAATATATGTGAGTGTACAAGTACAATGATGTCCATGCCATAGATGAGGACACGGCTCTACAACACATCCTTTTTTGGTCACATTTTATGGAATTAATTACTTTAATAATCATTCCACTCTTCTATCTTTATTTAGAATTCCCATTCATATGTACAAAGAGAGGAGGTGTAAATGCCCCTGTGGCAGATGAATCCACAACATCTCCGTCAGCTCTGTGAGTCTCCGTCAAGGTTTCTACTTGTCTGCATTTTTGTGTGACTGAGAGAACTGGTATCCACACATCACTCAATTGGTACTTCTGAAAATTCCAGAAATCTGCAAATCTCATGTCCAGTTTCTTCCTGGAAGTGGCTAAGGGAGGATCCAGTTCCCATGGTGGCAAGCACAGCCAAGACACTGGGACTCACTTCAAACTGCTGTGTGGTCTCAGACACTCACACAAGCTCTCTTCTGCAGTGAATAGTTATACTCCTGTAAATGGTGGAAAGTTTTATGTTCATAACCTATCTTGAGTGTGTATGTGGAAAAATGGAAGATAATTGATGATAAGTAATCAGGCAGCAAATGAGGTTGGAGACAGCACAATTTACTGACACATCCTGTCCACAAAACTCTGCCATGATCCACACATGTGTTCTGAGCAACTGTATCATAAGGATGCTAACTGCTAAATTTGATATGTAGTCAGAGGACATGCAAATAGCACCCCACTCTACTATTAAGCCAGCCTAGTCTGAACCTTTAGCTGGGAGAGAAGCCCCAACCCCAGGAACCTTAGGTGACTCCTTTCAGGGATTGGGACAGAACACAGAAAACTCACCATGCAGTCTGTGCTCTGGTGGGTTTTCCTTGTCACTATTTTAGAAGGTAATCCCTGGAGAACGGAGACCTTGACTATGTGAGTGGAGGTGAGTGAGAGAAACATGATGTGGGACAGTTTCCTGACCAGGATGTCTTGTGTCTGCAGGTGCCCAGGGTGAGGTGAAGCTGGTGGAGTCTGGGGGAGACCTGGTGAAGCCTTTGGGATTGATTAGACTCTCCTATGTGACCTCTGGATTCACCTCAGGAGCTACTGGATGAGCTGGTTCAGCCAGGCTCCAGGGAAGGGGCTGCAGTGTGTCACATGGGTTAATACTGGTTGAAGCAGCAAAAGCTATGCAGACACTGTGAAGGGGCGATTCACCATCTCCAGAGACAGTGCCAAGAACACACTGTATCCGCATATGAACAGTCTGAGAGCTGTGTATTATTGTGTGAGTGACACATTGAGGGGACTTGAGTGTGAGTCCAGACAGAAATCTCCCTGTTGAAGGGAATCAGGACCTGTTGTGATGGTCATCAGACATTTGATGGAAGAGTGGACTCATTCCATTGTACAACATACACTGATCGTACACTACATGTTAAAAACAGTAATTTAAATAAATTCTGTAAAATTAATTACAACCTAAACAGTGTTAAGTCCCTTAAATTCATAGTGTAACTCATGAAGATGTTTCTAATGACCAAATATTATATTATTCAGGGATTTATTAATTACTAGTTCTGTGAAACCGAAGAGTCAATACACTATCAAGGGGCAATTTCTTGATCTGAATAGTACATAATGAGTTATACTATGAAACATAATTGGTCTTTCTATTTTAAGGTTTTATAAGGTATTTTATTTGAGAGTAGAGTGTCTACTTTCATATACTGTTTTTAACTGCTCTTTTTCTTTTAAATTAAATGATTGGTCTTCTGTTTAATTGCTTTCTATATGAGGGAAGGAAGAATATAAGAACTGATAAACATTAACATATTATCCATAAATCAAGTCTATTGAATTAAATCAGTAAAACCAGGAAGCTCCTGGAAAGGTGCAGATGATGTCCTGTGAGGAGCAGGACTAATGTCCAGTCCTGAGACTCTGAGCATGGAAAGGCTGATCCCCATGTCAGGTGTCATGGAAGAAATGAGGATCCATTGGAGGTGGTTGAGGGTGATGCCGTGTGCTGCATATGCCTAAATCTATTGACCTTTACACTTCAGAAAACTTAAGATCTGAAAAGTGACATGGTGTTTTTTTTCCCTGAAATACAGCAATGAAAATTGGAATGTTTAAGAACTGACAGAAAATCTATCATAATATATACGTTAAATCTTTTTAAAATGTCCCTATGCTTTTGATATTTTCATGTAATTTTGCTAGAAAGAGAGAAATTATACCTCAAATTTCATAACCATTGGGATATGGGGTAATGAGATTATAAATGTTTGATTGATCCATTTTATCCCTAACTGGGATCAGATATTAATTAACCAAAACCATCATTACTCCACTGTGGTAACATGTGGCTTATAATTCAAACCACAGCTGCTTTTCCTCACTCACCCAAGCCTGCACCTCACTTTCAGCCTATCCAGACACCCATCATCCCATTATTGTTTGGTGACTTCCTGCACTAATAGAAAAGGCCTGTTAATATGGGGTGCTGCTGGATACTTACGAAGCTAGGATAAGTGTCCACTGACATTCATCTGAGGCTCCTATTCCTCTATATGGAATAGGTCGGAGGTCAATGATTTTACCAGGTGTGATTCGACTGACCTTCATCACCTGACACCAAACATGGATTCCTGTTTCTATTTCAATTTTTTAAATAATTTAATATCTAGTTCTATATACTAAAAATCCCTCAACTTCCCCTGGCGCTTCGTGAAAACCCAGCAATTGCACTGCTGGGGATTTACTACAAAAATACAGATGCAGTGAAATGTGGGGACACTCGCATCCCAATGTTTATAGCAGCAATGGCCACCAAAGCTGAACTGTGGAAGGAGCCTCGGTGTCCATCAACAGATGATGGATAAAGAAGATGTGTTCTATGTATACAATGGAATACTACTCAGCCATTAGAAATGACAAATACCCACCATTTGATTCAATGTGGGTGGAACTGGAAGATATTATTTTGAGAGAAGTAAGTCAGTCGGAGAAGGATAAACATTATATGGTTTCATTCATTCAGGGAATATAAGAAATAGTATATAATATAAGAAACATATATATGAAATATAAGAAAATATAAGAAATATAAGAAAATATAAGAAATATAAGAATATATAGAGAATATATAGAATATATATAAGAAATATATAAGAAATATAAGATATATAAGAAAATATAAGAAATATAAGAAAAAGAATAAAGGGGAAAGGAGGGAAAGTGAGTGGGAAAACTCAGAGAGTAACAGAACATGAGAGACTCCTAAGTCTGGGAAATGAACAAGAGGTAGTGGAAGGGGAGATGGGCAGGGGCCAGTGTCCCTGCATGGAAGTTAGTAAGTGTAAGAAAACACTATACAGTTTTGACGATTTAAGAGTGAAAATACCCAAACTAATAAAATCATGAGTAAATGAGGAGAAATCACAACAAACACCCAAGAATTACAAGCAACTATAAGAATAGATAATGAGCAGTTATAAGCCAACATACTGGGTGATCTGGAGAAACGGATGAAATCTTAGGAACATAAAGACTATCGAAACAGAAACAAGAATGAATGGACAAGCTGCACAGAACAAATACATGGAAATAAAAATCAATCATGATTAATAATCTCCCAAAGGCAAAGATGATGCAGATGATATCCCCAGGGAAATTCCACAAGAACAATCAATATCTATTCTTCTAAAACTAATCCAAATCATAGCAATTAAAGGAAAACTGCCAGACTCATTCTGTGATGTCAGTTGACCCCAAACCAAACATCCCAAGAAGAAGGATAATTACAGAACAATACCACTGATAAACCTGGATGCAAATTTCTCACCAAGATCCTAACCAGCAAGATCCAACAATATATTGATAGGATTATTCATGAAAAGAAACCGTGTAAAGAACCCTTTAGGCTCCCTCAGCCAGTTACATAAATATTTGGTGGGATTCACTCTTTCTCCATTTCAAGAGAGGAAAACCTGCCTCCAAATCATGGTAACAGGGCTCAGAAGGCTCTGCAAACAACCCTTGTCATCCGCTCACTCATTCACTGACCCAAACAATATTCCTGGCCTTAAATATCTACAAACGCAACACTGTACACAAAGATAAAATCAAAATGTGAGACAAGATTCCATCAAAATCGTAGAGGAGAACACAGGAAATACCCTTTTTGAACTTGGCCACAGCAACTTCTTGCAAGATACATCCATGAGGGCAAGGGAAACAAAAGCAAAAATGATTATTGGAACTTCTTCAAGATAAATAACTTCTGCACAGAAAAAGAAACAGTCAACAGAAGGGAAGATTATATTGTCAAATAACATATGAGGCAAAGCGCTTGTATCCAACATGTGTAAATAACTTATCAAACCCAACACCCACGAAACAAGGAATCCAGTTAAGAAATGGGGAGAAAACATGACAGGAATTTCTCCAAATAAGACCTACATATGGCCAACTAGTCCATGAAAAAATTCTCCACATCACTTTCTATCAGAGAAAAGCACATCCAAACACAATCAGCTGCTACTTTACACAACAGAGAATGGCAAAAATTAATAAGAAATAAAACAACACATGTTCGAGAGGTTGTAGAGGAAGGGGAACCCTCTTCCACTGTTGGTGGGAATATGAACTGGTACAGCCACTCTGGAAAACAGTGTGGAGGTTCCTAAAGGGTTAAAAATAGATCTGACCTATGACCCAGCAATTGCACTGCTGGGGATTTACCCCAAAGATAAAGATGCAGTGAAAAGGCAGGATACCTGCACCCCAATGTTTATAGCAGCAGTGTGTGCAATAGTCAAATTCTGGGAGAAGCCACGATGTCCTGTGAGAGACAAATTGCTAAACATGATATGGTTTATATATACAAAGGGATATTTCTAAGTCATTAGAAAGGATCAATAGCTACCATTTGTATCAACGTTTTTGGAACTACACAGTATTATGCCAATGAAATAAGTCAGTCCCAGAAGGACAATCATCATACTTTCTCTCAAACAATGAAAGGGAACATAAGGGAAGGAGGTAAAATGAGAGGGGATAAATCAGGAAGACAAAACATGAGAGACTCCTATCCCTGGGAGTCAGACAAAGGGCTGGGGAAGAGAGGTGGTTGGTGGAACTTGGTACCTGGTGACGGGCACAAAGGAGGGCACATGATGAGATGAGCACTTGTTGTTGCTCTATGTTGGGAAATTGAGCTTAAATAAATATTGAATAAATACATGAAAAACAATCTATTAAAGAGAGAGAACATTATGAGGAATAACATGCCAACAAATTCAGCAATCAGAGAAAAAATGGATGCCTTCAAGTAAATGTAGAAACAAACCAGTTGGAAACAGGAATGAATAGAAAATCTGTAAAGACTCTAAACCAGGGAATGAAAATCAAACATATTTAAAAGTCTTCTGACAATCGAATGTCCTGGGACAGATGGCTACCCCTAGGAATGCAAAAAGTATTGAAATAGAATTAATACCTATCCTGAAAATTTTCCAAAAAATGGAAATTAAAGGCAACTTCCAAGCTCAGTTTCAGAGGGTAGCATTGCCTTGACCTCAAAAGCAGACAAAGATCCAACCTACAAGGGGAATTACAGACTAATATCCTTGATGGATATGGATGCAAAATTTCACCAAGATCCTAAGCAACAGGATCCACCAGTACGTTAATAGGATAATTCACCATGACGAAATGGGCCTAATTTCTGGTCTGTACGGGTGGATCAGCATCTGCAAATCCAACAATGGTATTTGGATCATTAATAAAACAAAGGATAAGGACCATTTTCATAAAGACCTCCAATAACCAAAGCAATCCTGAAAAAGGAAAGCAAAGCTGGAGACATCCTGATTCTGGTTGCAAGGTAAATTACGATGTTGTGATCACCAGGACAGTATGGCGCTGGAAAAAATACAGATGTATACATAAATAGAAAACTTTAAGAACCCAGAAATGAACCCAGAATAGTATGGTCAAAAAATCTTGACAAAGCAGGAAAGAATATCCAATGGAAAAAAAGAAAATCTCTTCAATAAATACCGTTGGCAATATTGGAGAGCCACATTCAGAAGAATGAAAGTGGACAATTGTTTTACATCATTCACAAAAATTCACTCAACGTTGATGAAAGACCTCAGTGTGAGTCAGGAAACCATCAGAATCCTCAGGAGAACACAGGCAGCACCTTTTCTACCTCACCTGCAACCACTACTAATTGTGTCTCCAGAGGCAAGGGAAAACAAAGGAAAATGAAGTATGGTGACTTCATCAAGGAAAGAGCATTTTCACAGGAAAGGAATCACTCAAAGTAACTAAAAAGCCACCTAGAGAATGCGAGAAGATATTTGGAAATGTCTTATCAGATTAAAGGCTCAAATTCAAATCTAAAATGAACTTATCAATCTCAACACACACCAAAGATATATATCTCCAATCAGAATTGGGCAGAAGTTGTGAACAGACTTCCTGTCCTGCGTGAGGTCCCGCACCACACCATATACTAGGGAGCTGATCCACATGCAAAAAGAAATTCATTTGCTCTCCTAGATCTGCTATATATCAGACAAAGTATTAAAGAAACTGACAAATAACAGGGAAAATATTTATGCGCGTAAATCTAAGATTACCCTAGAAATTAGGCAATAATAAAATAAAAGATATTAAAATCAGGCAACAGGAAGTTAAATAATTTGTTTGCATATACATAGTCAATGAGGAAAATTATTTCAAAAACCAATTACAAGTAACTAATGAGCTCAAAGAAAACTCAGGATATAAAATCAATATAGACAATAAAGTTAAATCCTACACACTACCAACAAATTTTCTGTATAAAATTTACAAAACAATCTGCTTTACACTGGTACCAAAAATAAATATTTATGATTGAACGTCTTTAAGCAGAGAAAATACTGTTTAAAAATGAACTTTTCTAATGAAAGACATTTAAAAAGGAACATAAATGCAAAGATAAATACGTTGATGGATTAGAACATCATAAATCCCCTGTGAACCCAAAAGAAACTGATCTGGGGTTGTGAAGCAATCTTTGTATATAACTTATTAAGAAATGAATCTAACTTGGTAGGTGACTATATAGTCAGGGGACATGCAAATAGGGCCCTCCCTCCACTGATTAAACAAGCTCAGCCCCGACCCTGCAGCTCGGAGAAGAGCTCCAGGCCCAGGGTCTCCAGGTGACCCCGTTCAGTGCTCAGGACACAACACAGACAAACCACCATGGAGTCTGTGCTCTGCTGGGTTTTCCTTGTCGCTATTTTAAAAGGTAATTCATGGAGACCAGATACCCTGAGTCTGTGAGTGGAGGTGAGTGAGAGAAACAGGATGTGGGACAGTTTCCTGACCAAGATGTCTTCTGTCTGCAGGTGTCCAGGGTGAGGTGCAGCTGGTGGAGTCTGGTGGAGACCTGGTGAAGCCTGGGGGGTCCCTGAGACTCTCCTGTGTGGCCTCTGGATTCACCTTCAGTAGCTACGGCATGAGCTGGGTCCGCCAGGCTCCAGGGAAGGGGCTGCAGTGGGTCGCATATATTAGCTATGATGGAAGTAGCACATACTACACAGACGCTGTGAAGGGCCGATTCACCATCTCCAGAGACAACGCCAAGAACACGCTGTATCTGCAGATGAACAGCCTGAGAGCTGAGGACACGGCTGTGTATTACTGTGCGAAGGACACAGTGAGTCGACCTCAGTGTGAGCCCAGACACAAACCTCCTTATAGAAGGGGATCGGGACCACCAGGGGGTGCACACTCCTCACCACTTCTGTCTTGAAGGCCCAGGAGCAGGTGCAGATGGAGGTTCTGGGCAGGTTTCCTGTCAGGGTCTGGGGCTTCCTCTCCAAGGAGCAGTTTCCCCAAGGGAGTCTCTCTGGGCACAGGATTCTGTGCTTACATATTCAGTCTCTATCTTCCACACTTTGTTGTCATAGAAAGAGAAATATTCCAACGTCCAAAAATGAGAGTATCTCCCTCTTTGCTTAATCCTTATTCAGTTTCTGATTTGGAAATTTGGTTGGTTTTAGTCAACAACTCTTCTTATGTTCTCAAGGACAAATCTGCTTAAAATTTCTTACTACTGTTCGTAAATACCAGTTTATTACCCATATCTCCATTTACCACAGCTTCTCCTTTTTTTTTTTTTTTGTTTCTTTTTTCCTTCCTCTTTTTTTTAAATTTTATTTTTTTTTTTAATTAACTTTTATTGGTGTTTAATTTACCAACATACAGAAAAACACCCAGTGCTCATCCCGTCAAGTGTCCACCTCAGTGCCCGTCACCCATTCCCCTCCAACACCCGCCCTCCTCCCCTTCCACCACCCCTAGTTCGTTTCCCCGAGTTAGGAGTCTTTATGTTCTGTCTCCCTTCCTGATATTTCCCAACATTTCTTTTCCCTTCCTTTATATTCCCTTTCACTATTATTCATATTCCCCAAATGAATGAGAACATACACTGTTTGTCCTTCTCCAATTGACTTATTTCACTCAGCATAATACCCTCCAGTTCCATCCACGTTGAAGCAAATGGTGGGTATTTGTCGTTTCTAATTGCTGAGTAATATTCCATTGTATACATAAACCACATCTTCTTTATCCATTCATCTTTCGATGGACACCGAGGCTCCTTCCACAGTTTGGCTATTGTGGCCATTGCTGCTAGAAACATCGGGGTGCAGGTGTCCCGACGTTTCATTGCATCTGAATCTTTGGGGTAAATCCCCAACAGTGCAATTGCTGGGTCGTAGGGCAGGTCTATTTTTAACTCTTTGAGGAACCTCCACACAGTTTTCCAGAGTGGCTGCACCAGTTCACATTCCCACCAACAGTGTAAGAGGGTTCCCTTTTCTCCGCATCCTCTCCAACATTTGTTGTTTCCTGCCTTGTTAATTTTCCCCATTCTCACTGGTGTGAGGTGGTATCTCATTGTGGTTTTGATTTGTATTTCCCTGATGGCAAGTGATGCAGAGCATTTTCTCATGTGCATGTTGGCCATGTCCATGTCTTCCTCTGTGAGATTTCTCTTCATGTCTTTTGCCCATTTCATGATTGGATTGTTTGTTTCTTTGGTGTTGAGTTTAATAAGTTCTTTATAGATTTTGGAAACTAGCCCTTTATCTGATATGTCATTTGCAAATATCTTCTCCCATTCTGTAGGTTGTCTTTTAGTTTTGTTGACTGTATCCTTTGCTGTGCAAAAGCTTCTTATCTTGATGAAGTCCCAATAGTTCATTTTTGCTTTTGTTTCTTTTGCCTTCGTGGATGTATCTTGCAAGAAGTTACTGTGGCCAAGTTCAAAAAGGGTGTTGCCTGTGTTCTCCTCTAGGATTTTGATGGAATCTTGTCTCACATTTAGATCTCTCATCCATTTTGAGTTTATCTTTGTGTATGGTGAAAGAGAGTGGTCCAGTTTCATTCTTCTGCATGTGGATGTCCAATTTTCCCAGCACCATTTATTGAAGAGACTGTCTTTCTTCCAATGGATAGTCTTTCCTCCTTTATCGAATATTAGATGACCGTACATTTCAGGGTCCCCTTCTGGGTTCTCTATTCTGTTCCATTGATCTATGTGTCTGTTTTTGTGCCAGTACCACACTGTCTTGATGACCACAGCTTTGTAGTACAACCTGAAATCTGGCATTGTGATGCCCCCAGCTATGGTTTTCTTTTTTAAAATTCCGCTGGCTATTCGGGGTCTTTTCTGATTCCACACAAATCTTAAAATAATTTGTTCTAACTCTCTGAAGAAAGTCCATGGTATTTTGATAGGGATTGCATTAAACGTATAAATTGCCCTGGGTAACATTGACATTTTTACAATATTAATTCTGCCAATCCATGAGCATGGAATATTTTTCCATCTCTTTGTGTCTTCCTCAATTTCTTTCAGAAGTGTTCTATAGTTTTTAGGGTATAGATCTTTTACCTCTTTGGTTAGGTTTATTCCTAGGTATCTTATGCTTTTGGGTGCAATTGTAAATGGGATTGACTCCTTAATTTCTCTTTCTTCAGTCTCATTGTTAGTGTATAGAAATGCCATTGATTTCTGGGCATTGATTTTGTATCCTGCCACGCTACCAAATTGCTGTATGAGTTCTAGCAATCTTGGGGTGGAGGCTTTTGGCTTTTCTATGTAGAGTATCATGTCATCGGCGAAGAGGGAGAGTTTGACTTCTTCTTTGCCAATTTGAATGCCTTTAATGTCTTTTTGTTGCCTGATTGCTGAGGCAAGGACTTCCAGAACTATGTTGAACTGCAGTGGTGAGAGTGGACATCCCTGTCTTGTTCCTGATCTTAGGGGAAAGGCTCCCAGTGCTTCCCCATTGAGAATGATATTTGCTGTGGGCTTTTTGTGGATGGCTTTTAAGATGTCGAGGAAAGTTCCCTCTATCCCAACACTCTGAAGGGTTTTGATCAGGAATGGATGCTGTATTTTGTCAAATGCTTTCTCTGCATCTAATGAGAGTATCATATGGTTCTTGGTTTTTCTCTTGCTGATATGATGAATCACATTGATGGTTTTACGAGTGTTGAACCAGCCTTGTGTCCCAGGGATAAATCCTACTTGGTCACGGTGAATAATTTTCTTAATGTGTTGTTGGATCCTATTGGCTAGTATCTTGTTGAGAATTTTTGCATCCATGTTCATCAGGGATATTGGTCTGTAATTCTCCTTTTTGGTGGGGTCTTTGTCTGGTTTCGGAATTAAGGTGATGCTGGCCTCATAGAACGAATTTGGAAGTACTCCATCTCTTTCTATCTTTCCAAACAGATTTAGTAGAATAGGTATGATTTCTTCTTAAAACGTTTGATAGAATTCCCCTGGGAAGCCATCTGGCCCTGGACTCTTGTGTCTTGGGAGGTTTTTGATGACTGCTTCAATTTCCTCCCTGGTTATTGGCCTGTTCAGGTTTTCTATTTCTTCCTGCTCCAGTGTTGGTAGTTTGTGGCTTTCCAGGAATGCGTCCATTTCTTCTAGATTTCCTAATTTATTGGCGTACAGCTGTTCATAATATTTTTTTAAAATCGTTTGTATTTCCTTGGTGTTGGTAGCGATGTCCCCTTTCTCATTCATGATTTTATTAATTTGAGTCTTCTCTCTCTTCTTTTTAATAAGGTTGGCTAATGGTTTATCTATCTTTTTAATTCTTTCAAAGAACCAACTCCTGGTTCTTTTGATCTGTTCCACAGTTCTTTTGGTCTCGGTATCATTGAGTTCTGCTCGAAGTTTAATTAACTGTCTTCTTCTGCTGGGGGTGGGGTCTATTTGTTGCTTTTTCTCTAGTTCCTTTATGTGTAAGGTGAGCTTTTGAATTTGAGATCTTTCCAGTTTTTGAATGGATGCTTGTATTGCGATGTATTTCCCCCTCGGGACTGCTTTTGCTGCATCCCAAAGATTTTGAACGGTTGTATCTTCATTCTCATTAGTTTCCATGAATCTTTTTAATTCTTCCTAATTTCCTGGTTGACCTTTTCATCTTTTAGCAGGATGGTCCTTAACCTCCACGTGTTTGTGGTCCTTCCATACTTCTTGTTGTGATTAAGTTCTAATTTCAAGGCATTATGGTCTGAGAATATACAGGGGACTATCCCGATCTTTTGGTATCGGTTCAGACCCGACTTGTGACCCAGCATTTGGTCTATTCTGGAGAAAGTTCCATGTGCACTTGAGAAGAATGTGTATTCAGTTGAGTTTGGATGTAAAGTTCTGTAGATATCTGTGAAATCCATCTGGTCCAGTGTATCATTTAAAGCTCTCGTTTCTTTGGAGATGTTGTGCTTAGAAGACCTATCCAGGGTAGACAGAGCTAGATTGATGTCACCAAGTATAAGTGTATTATTATCAAGGTATTTCTTGAGTTTGGTTATTAATTGGTTTAAATATTTGGCAGCTCCCACATTCGGGGCATATATATTGAGGATTGTTAAGTCCTCTTGTTGGATAGATCCTTTGAGTATGAGATAGTGTCCCTCTTCATCTCTCACTATAGTTTCGGGGTAAATTTTAATTTATCTGATATAAGGATGGCAACCCCTGCTTTCTTTTGAGGACCATTTGAATGGTAAATGGTTCTCCAACCTTTTATTTTCAGGTTGTAGGTGTCCTTCTGTCTAAAATGAGTCTCTTGTAGACAGCAAATAGATGGGTCCTGCTTTTTTATCCAGTCTGAAACCCTGTGCCTCTTGATGGTGTCATTAAGCCCGTTCACATTCAGAGTTACTATTTACAGATATGAGTTTAGTGTCATCATATCTATTCAGTCCTTGTTTTTGTGGATTGTTCCACTGAACTTCTTCTTAAAGGGGAATTTTAAGAGTCCCCCTTAAAATTTCTTGCAGAGCTGGTTTGGAGGTTACATATTCTTTCAGTTCCTGCCTGTCTTGGAAGCTCTTTATCTCTCCTTCTATTTTGAATGAAAGCCTTGCTGGATAAAGTATTCTTGGTTGCATGTTCTTTTCTTTTAGGACCCTGAATATATCCTGCCAGCCCTTTCTGGCCTGCCAGGTCTCTGTGAGAGGTCTGCTGTTACCCTAATATTCCTCCCCATAAAAGTCAGGGACTTTTTTTCTCTTGCTGCTTTAAGGATCTTCTCCTTATCTTTGGAATTTGCCAGCTTCACTATTAAATGTCGAGGTGTTGAACGGTTTTTGTTGATTTTAGGGGGGGATCTCTCTATTTCCTGGATCTGAATGCCTGTTTCCCTTCCCAGATTAGGAAAGTTTTCAGCTAAGATTTGTTCAAATACATATTCTGGCCCTCTGTCCCTTTCCGCGCCCTCAGGAACCCCAATTAAATGTAGGTTTATCTTCCTCAGGCTGTCATTTATTTCCCTTAACCTATCCTCATGGTCTTTTAATTGCTTGTCTCTTTTTTCCTCAGTTTCCCTCTTTGCCATCAAGTTGTCTTCTATGTCACTCACTCGTTCTTCCACCTCATTAACCCTCGTCGTTAGGACTTCTAGCTTGGATTGCATCTCATTTCATTGATTTTTAATTTCTGTCTGATTGGATCTAAATTCTGCAGTCATGAAGTCTCTTGAGTCCTTTATGGTTTTTTCTAGAGCCACCAGTAGCTGTAAAATAGTACTTCTGAATTGGCTTTCTGACATTGAATTGTAATCCATATTTTGTAACTCTGTGGGAGAGTGGGTTGTTTCTGATTCTTTTTTTTTTTTTTTTTTTTGATTTTTTTTTTGATTTTTTTTTTTGATTCTTTTTTTTGAGGTGAGGTTTTCCTTCTAGTCATTTTGCTCAGTGCAGAGTGGCCAAAAACAAGTTGTATTGGGAAAAGGAGAAAAAGAGAGAGAAGGAAAGAAAAGAGAAAAAGAAAAAAGAGAAAGAAGAAAAAAAGGGAAAAAGAGAAGAAAAAGAAAGAAAAAGAAAGAAAGGAGAAAAAAGAAAAAAAGGGGGGGTGGGGTGGGGGAAGCAATCAGAAATCAAGAAGAAAGAAAGAAAAAAAAAAGCACAAAACAAAACAAAAAAAAACTCACACACACAAAAAAACAAAAACAAAAACAAAAAACAAAAACAAAAACAAAAACCACGGGGAGTATCTTCTGATTCTGTGTACTTTAAGTCCCTTGACTTCCCTTGGAACTGGTCCGTCTCCTTGGTCTTCTGGGGGAGGGGCCTGCTGTGCTGATTCTCAGGTGTTAGCACTTGGGGGAGCTGCTCTGCCCCTGCCTGGTGCAGGGCTCAGTGGGGGTTGTTCACCCTGTGAGGCCCCGGGAGGAAGTCACAGTGGCGGGGGCAGCTCTGGGACCCTGGAGTCAGCTCCCGCAGTAGCTCCGGGGCTCTCCTTCCGCAGGGCCTGGGGGCTCCCGGGCAGGGCCGCTGATCTGCTCAGCTCCAGGCAGGAGCGTCCTTGCTGTCCTGGGCCCTCCCGGCCTCTGCCTGTCCCGGGGGCGGCCGGATCCTGGCCTGTGTTCCGGCGCCCTGTGCTCCGGGGCCTGCGCTGTTGGATTCACACTCCCGCCCCGCAGTCCCCTCCGCGAAGCCACCGCCCGAGCCCCTCCGAGCTGCTCCGGGTCCCGCCGAGCGCTGCAGCCCTTAAGGAGCTCGGCGCATCTCCTGGGGCGCATTTCCTCTGTTACTGTCCCCGGGAGCCTGAGGGCATCCCCGCCTTTCTGGGGATCCTGCTCCAATTCCCCGGGAGGCCTTTCCGCGGGGAAGGTTGGTGTAGCTCCTGCTCCTCCGGGACGGGGCTCTCCTGTCCTGGGGACACTCGCCCCGGCCTCAGCCTGGCTCCTCGCGGGGCCCCTCCCCCTTGGAGGCCTTTTGTTCCTTTATTTCTTTTTTTCCCGTCTTCCTACCTTGATAGAAGCGCGAACTCTTCTCACTGTAGCGTTCCAGATGGTCTCTCTTTAAATCTCAGGCCGAATTCGTAGATTTTCAGGATGATTGGATGGTTTTCTAGGTAATTTGTTGAGGACAGGTGACTTGGAGACCCTGCTCTTCTGCCATCTTGCCCCTCCCTCCTATTGTTTTCTTTAAAAAAAAAAGATATTGTTTTCTTTCTTCTTGAGGGGTAGTTGTCCATATAGTTGAGGGTCCATTTCTGCGTTCTCTACTCTGCTCCATTGATCTATGTGTTATTTTTGCCAGTACCAGGCTATCTTAATGATAAAGATTTTATTAAAGAGATTGTCTGCAAACATTGTGATGCCCTCCAGCTCTAGTTCTTTTTCTGTTTTTTTCTTTTCCCCAAAAATGTTTCTACCTGTTTGACAACTTAGGAAAGAAATTGAAGAGGACAAAAAGAGGGAACACATTCCGAACATATGGATTAGAACAATGAATATTGTCAGGGCACCTGTGTTGCTCAGAGTTTGAGTGTCTCCAATGGGCTCAGGTTGTGATCCTGGGGTCCTGAGATGGTGTCCTGCATTAGGCTTTTGGAAGGGCGCTTGCTTCTCCCTCTGCCTATGTCTCTGCATCTGTCTCTGTGACTCTCCTGAATAAAAAATAAATCTTTAAAACAAAAATAAATACTCTGAAAATCTCTATGCTGCTCAGAACCTTCTACATATTCAAAGCAATCCTTGTGAAAGCATCCTGGACATTTTCCACAGAGTATGAACATATAATCCTAAGATTTTTATGGCACACACAGAGATATTAGGGACACAATTGATGCTCTGGCATGGCCCTGGTCTGTTTGTTATGAGAAGTATCAGGTAACCTCCCTCACACAGTGAAGGGTGCATTTCTCACCTGCAACTAGGACTAACCTTTGCAAACCATTGGTATCTGTCAAAAAGTCACAGTCGACACACAGGAGAACAATGATACAAGATAGCCAGAGATCCTCAGACACTTTGGAACTTCAGTTTAAGGATGTTCTTTTATAATGTTTCTAGAAGATGAGCAAGAGATGACCCAGTGAGATTTGTGTCTCACCATCACCTTACAAGGTTGTGTTGTACTGATGGCTGTTAGGTGTGTCCCTTGTCACTGGATGAACATTTGGTGCCCTGTGTACTCATTTCAAACCCACCTGCATCTGTGAGTCTCCCTCTGGACATGAGATAAGTTTCCTTTTAGGATTTCCTCAATGCAATCCCTCAAGGGACCTACATGACTTATTTACCTCTTATCATTTTATTTAAATGCAATCATTTTTGTCATGGAATTTGCAATAACCAGGTAACATGACCTGGTTATGTCAATATCTAACAGCTCTACCATCCTATTTCATAGTCTACATGTGAACTTACATGACAGTGAAGCTATTTCAGGGAAAGGTAAGTCCACTCATCATTAGCAAGGCAGGGGAGCAGCTCTGAATGCTGAGAAGCAGGGAATTGGTTGGCTTCGATGATTTCATAAACATTTATACAAATAGCAGCTGTCCCCAGACATGAACATTCAGAAAACAGATGTAAGAGGATGGAGCAAGGGATGGAGTGCACAGTTCCTCTTGCAGTGTGCAGCCCTGGACATGAGCTGGGCTTATATGGATGTCTAAATGCACAATGCAGTTGGCAATGGATTGTTACCTTTTGCTGCTGGTTTTCTTTCCTCTGTAGATGCTTACGTCCCACATTGTTGAGGCCTTTTTTGGGGTTTTGTGACTCTATTCCTGGCTGCATTGGAGAGCCGTTATGAACATGGCCTCCTACCTCTAGCCTAGGATTGAATGTTTGCACCCCAAGTCTTCAAGGAGCCCTCATAGGAGAGCCATCAAGCTCTTTCTGTCCTCAGTATACCTCTGAATTCCATGTCCACCGTACCTGTGTCTGAGCTGGTTTATCTCAGGCACATGAATGGGTTTCTAAATGTCAATATGAAAGGCTCCTGTCGTGTGGACCTGGGTTGGTCCTCTGAGGGGTTGTCATGAGAGAGTTTCTAGTTTCTCTCTGCTGGTTTCATAATAGAGGTCACAGGACCATGCAGAGTTCCGTTTATGGAAACAAAGTACAACGCCTGCACTTAGACCCAATGTTCACACGACTTCAGGTTCCAGTCCTTCTTAACCATGCATCACATTGTGCCACTTTTTCTTCTTGGCACTCAGGGGGTCCCTAGATCCAGGAAATTTCCCCATTTGTCCATTTGAGCACCATCATGCCAGGTCCATCCCCTGCAGGAGTAGAATTCTAAAAGTTCATACATTCCTCTCTTGTCCTTAAAGTCCTTGACTGTAGCTTCTGCAAGCAACCTCCCTCCTGCTGTCATCCACACGGTTGTATCTCCCCAATGTCAACAACACAGAGCTCCACCCCTCATAATCTGCTCAGTACTCTATTAGGAGTCTTGCTGTTGTTGCTTTTTCAACACTGATCAATTTTATGGATGTTCAAAATGATTCAATAACTATCCAGCTGTTCCAGGGATGTGACAATCCCTGAGTCTCCCTAATCTTCTAATATGTTAGCTGCTCCCTCCCATATTTTCTTTTATGAAAGACGGTGTGCTGAATTCTTTCTGATTTATATTTTGGAGATGAACCTTGAATCCTGGTGTTTTGTTTCAGAATATCATAAACTTATTTTCACCCCTACTCTGATTCTGGATCCTGAGGAATCATTTGTGTTTGTAAAGCCTATTGAGTATTGTAATAATGTTATATTAAGTTTCAGGAAGTAATTATAGACATGTGTAGTACATACATATAAGGTCATCCAACAAGTGATAAAAAGGAGCAATGCCCTTCCTAGCAGTGAGGTTGAGGCTTCCAGGAAGGCACAGATGCTCCCAAAGGAATAGAATTGGAGATATATTATTAGCATCCATTGGTCATGTCTCTTAGAGGTGACACAGGTACCATTTGAGTGGTGGGCTTTGCTTGCAGTCTTCCTGATGCATATGATATAAACCAAATGAATGGGAAAAGATATGGATGCCTGTGTAGCTGGAACATCTCTCTTTGGCTCACAGCATAATCCTAGGGCTCTGGGATTGAGACCAGCATCTGACTCCTTGTGGGGAGCCCACTTCTCCTTCTGCCTATGTCTCTGCATCTGTGTCTCATGAATAGATAAATAAAATCGTCAAGAAAAGAATGGGAGAAGATATTTGCAAATCTATCTTCAGATTAAGGCTGGTTTCCAAAATCGACAAATAAATTATCAAGGTAAACAAACACAAGGGGAAAAGTTAAGTCAGAAATGGGCAGAAGACATGAAGAGACACCCTGTCCTGAGATGAGTTGCTGACTCTCAGTTTATATGAGGTAGGTCATCCACATGCAAAATGAAATTTATTGTCTCCTCTAGGTCTGCCTTATATCAACTGCATGATTAGACCAGACAATGGACCAAAAGACAAGAGGGAAATATTTTCTGCCCCAGACTGGAGGACCTACCAGAAAACCTGGGAAGAAAACTACATAAAAAAGAAAAATTGGTAAACTGGAAAGAAAGTAATTTGTTTGCCTATGACAATGTCTTAAGAGAGTCAGTGAGTAAAAACCTCACATAAAATCTGGAAGAAATAATTTAGAGCTCAGGAAAAATCAGGATATAAAATCAGGAAATAAAAGAAAGATATGTTTCGACAAACTAAGAACAAATTACCTACACAAAATTAACACAATAATCCAACATAACTGGTTTCAAAAAATATTTAGGATTAAAATTTACTAAGGAGATAAAATATTCTATGGAAAATTACCTATATTAATAAGAGTCTTTTGAAACTGCACCCAGAATTGCAAATAACTCCACTTACACGTTAGAAATTCATATAGGCATAATGCCAGCTACACAAATTTCTATAGAATTCTGAAGCAACACTTGTTGTGAATTTAAAGACTCGAATGTAAGTCTGGAGCTAGTTATATAGTCAGAGGACATGCAATTAGGGTCCACCCTCCCCTGATTAAACCAGGTCAGCCCTGGACCTGCAGCTGGGAGAGGAGCCCCAGCCCCAGGATCCACAGGTGACTCTGTTCAGGGATCAGGACAGAACACAGGCAAATCACCATGGAGTCTGTGCTCAGCTGGGTTTTCCTTGTCGCTACTTTAAAAGGTAATACATGGAGAACAAGAGATCTCGAGTATGTGAGTGGAAGTGAGTGAGAGAAACAGGGGACCTGGGACAGTTTCCTGACCAGAATGTCTTGTGTCTGCAGGTGTCCAAGGTGAGGTGCAGCTGGTGGAGTCTGGGGGAGACCTGGTGAAACCTGGGGGGTCCCTGGGACTCTCCTGTGTGGCCTCTGGATTCACCTTCAGTAGCTATGACATGCACTGGGTCCGCCAGGCTCCAGGGAAGGGGCTGCAGTGGGTCGCATGGATTTATGCTAGTGGAAGTAGCCCAAGCTACTCAGACGCTGTGAAGGGCCGATTCACCATCTCCAGAGACAATGCCAAGTACATGGTGCATCTGCAGATGAACAGCCTGAGAGCAGAGGACACGGCCGTGTATTACTGTGCGAGTGACACAGTGAGGGGACCTCAGTGTGAGCCCAGACACAAACCTCTCTGTTAAGGGGATCAGGACCACCAGGAAGTGCACACTCCTCACCACTTCTGTCTTGAAGGCCCAGGAGCAGGTGCAGATGGAGGTTCTGGGCAGGTTTCCTGTCACGGTCTGGGATTCCTCTCCAAGGAGCTATTTTCCCCAGGGAGTTATCTAGGCAGATGATATGTGCATACCTATTCAGTCTCTTATTTAGACACATCCGTTTTTTAAATGAAAACAGCTATTATGCCATGCACAAAAGACAGCAATTCTTTTTCTTTCAAAGGTTTCACAGTAATTTTATTTTTTTAATAGTAAATTTATTTTTTATTGGTGTTCAATTTACCAACATACAGAATAACACTCAGTGCTCATCCCGTCAAGTGCCCCCCACAGTGCCCGTCACCCATTCACCCCACCCCCTGCCCTCCTACCCTTCCACCACCCGTAGTTTGATTCCCAGAATTAAGAGTCATTATGTTCTGTCTCCCTTTCTGATATTTCCTACCCATTTCTTCTCCTTTCCCTTCAATTCCCTTTCACTATTATTTATATTCCCCAAATGAATGAAAACATACACTGTTTGTCCTTCTCTGATTGACTCATTTCACTCAGCATAATAACCTCCAGTTCCAACCACGTGGAAGCAAATGGTGGGTATTTGACATTTCTAATAGCTGAGTAATATTCCATTGCATACATAAACCGCATCTCCTTTATCCACTCATCTTTTGATGGACACTGAGGTTTCTTCCACAGTTTGGCTATTGTGGACATTGCTGCTATAAACATCCGGGTGCAGGTGTCCCGCCATTTCATTGCATCTGCATCTTTGGGGTAAATCCCCAGCAGTGCAATTATTGGGTCGTAGGGCAGGTCTATTTTTAACTCTTTGAGGAATCTCCACACAGTTTTCCAGAGTGGCTGCACCATTTCACATTAGATTTCACAGTAATTTTAATTTACTTGATAATAGGTTATAGTAGACATGTAAAACATAAATTACATAAACTGTTTTTCTAGATTTGTTTTTGCAGGTAGAAACATCTTATAATCATCTTATATCTTGTAATCATCTTATATCTTGAGTACACTGCACACTGTGGCAATCAATAAATATGTGAATTTGATGCGATAGTATAATAGAAAAGATAATTTGGGGGATAGGTAAATGTAATGATTCTAGAAAACATAATTTATGCAACTGGTTTCATAAGAAGGAGTAATACGTGCTTTTTTATTTGGAATAAAAAAAGCTAGGACAGTGAATACCTGTATAATTTAGCAGAATGGTGACATTGTATTAATTTGCCAGCTATAATAAAACTTTTTATACAGTTGTATGATTTGCACTGGTACTATAATATTGAGTAATCTATAGCCCTTATTGAAATTTTCAGCGGTTTTCCAAATTTTTTTTCCTGCTCCAGAATCCAAACTAGGATCCCAAATTGCATTTAGTTGCTGTTTTCTTTGTTTCTGCTAACCTATGACAGCTATTTAAGTCTTTCTTTGTCCTTCATGGCCTTGAAACACTTGACGAGTACTGGTCAGTTGTTCTGAAGAATGCTTCTCACTTTGGGTTTATGTGACCCTTCTGGCATGATTAGATTAAGGTTTTGCATTTCTTGGCGATATCACAGACAAAATGTGGAAGGAGCTCGGGGTCCATCAAAAGATGAATGGATAAGGAAGATATGGTATATGTATACAAGGGAATATTACTCAACCATTAGAAATGCCAAATATCGGGATCCCTGGGTGGCTCAGCAGTTTGGCTCCTATCTTTGGCCCAGGGCGCAATCCTGGAGTCCCAGGATGAGTCCCACGTCAGGCTCCTCACATGGAGCCTGCCTCTCTCTCCTCTGTCTCTGCCTCTCTCTATCATACATAAATAAATACTTTTTAAAAGAAATTTTTAAAAAAGTGACAAATACCCACCATTTGCTTTGACATGGATGGAACTGGAGGGTATTATGCTGAGTGAAATAAGTCAATTGGAGAAGGACAAACATTATATTGTCTCATTCATTTGGGGGATATAAAAAATACTGAAAGGGAATAAAGGGGAAAAAAGAGAAAATGAGTAGGAAATATCAGAGATGGAGACAAAACATGAGAGACACCTAGCTCCAGGAAACGAACAAGGCATGGTGGAAGGGGAGGAGGGTGATGGTTGGGGGTGAATGGGTGATGGGCACTGAGGGGGCACTTGATGGGATGAGCACTGAGTGTTATTCTGTAGGTTGGCAAATTGAACACCAATAAAAGATAAATTTATTTTTTTAAAAGGAATCATAACTAACAAAATGTATATATATAAAATAAAATCAAGTAAAATAAAATAAAATAATAAAATAATTGGGTGAACCACAATATTTATGTAATCTCAGAACATCTCTCCAAATATAGTTGTTAGTTACAAAGGGAATAATAGTAAATCTACAGTGGAAATACCCAACACACATTACCTTGATCAAGAATATCCTGAGAGAAAAAATATATCATGTATCCCCTGATATGATACATTGTCAAGAACACAACGTCACTTCTGTGGTATTGCCAAGACAGAGATTCTTGCAGTTGCTTACTATTTTCCCTAAATACCAGTTAATTGCAAATATTTCCATGTACATTAACTAAGCATTTCCCCGATCCACACATGCAATCATTGTGCATCACACGACCACCCAGCTCAAGGAGAAATTTGGTAGAAGCAGCATAAACTCCATGTTGGACATGAGGCTGCAAATGCATCAAATATCCAAAGCAAAGGAGACAGACCCCTAATGGGGTCAATATCTTGAACCACGCACACAGCATCCATGTCAGTGACAGCGTGGGAAGGAAGCAGGATTCACACCAGGATGTTCTGTGGATGTGGAGTCTGAGAATCAACACACACACACACATACACACACACACACACACACACACGAGTATGAAAACATTTTCAGCTTCATCATTGTTTCTTTTAAAAGCAGGCAGGCCTCTCAGCAAGTCAGATATGTTTGGATGGAGCCAGGGATAGACACTGGCTCAGGGTGTGTGTTGAGGGAAAGTGGTGATGATGAGGTCCTGATCCAGGAGGGGATTATATGGAGTCAGTTTCCCACCAGTATCTGGGGATGGAACTCAAGGGCGCTTGCTGGATTTCCCATGGGTGGGGCAGGAGGAGAAGAGGGAGGATTGGAGATCAAGGAGACAGCAGGTAATACTCAAAAATACGGTGTGATGACAAACTCCACTATACAATTATGGAAACTATGGAAACAATCCCAGTATCTGTCAACTGATGAACGGATAAAGAACATGTGAGATAGATAGATAGAGTTAGATACATAGGGATTTTACTAATCAATGCAGTAGAATTATGTAACCTTTACAAGTATGAGGATGGAGGTAGTATGCATAATGCTAATTGACATGCCAGTGAGAAAAAGAAAATACTGTATACTTTCAGTCATAGTTTGAATTTAAGAACAAATGAGCAAAGAGATTGATGCATAGATCAGGAAATAGTCCCTTCAATACAGAGATAAAACTGATAGTTACCAGGTGGGAGGGGAGTAGGGGATGGATGACCTGTCAGATGGGGTTAAGGGAGTTCACTTGTCCTGATGAACACTGGGTGATGTATGGAAGTGTTCAATCAGCATGTTGGATACATGAAATGGGTGTTACACTGGATGTGACCTCTACTGCAATTCATTTTTTTGAATGTTCATAGCAGCCTTATTTGTAACAGCTAAAACTCAGAGTCAGCCCAGATATCCTTCAGCCAATGAATGGTTAAACCAACAGTATACATCTACACCATGGGATACAACTCAGCTATGAAAAGAAACAAATTATTGATACACACAACAACTTGGATGAACCTAGAGGGAATTATGCTGAGTGAAAAACAGGCAATCCCTCAGGTACATTGTGTATGATTCCAATTTTATAACATTTTTGACATGAAACTGTTATAAAGATTAGTGGTTTCCAACAGTTAGGGAAGTGAGTGGTATTGTGATGACTGACTATAAAAGGATTGCATGAGGGATACCTTCTATAGAACAGTTCTATGGCTTAGTTGTGGTGCTCATTACACAAATATACACGTGTATAATTGAATAATACTTAATTACCACATACGTGCACACACACAGGAGTGTCTACTGCAATTCAAATAAAAATTTTAAAAAAGACCTACAACTGGAAATTTTATTCATTGTCCTATGTTTCATGCATAATTCAGGCAGTTTTTTTCTATTAAATAAAGCTGATATTATTCAGGGATTCACTAATTACCACTTATGTGAAAATGAAATTTAATAATTTATAAAAAATGGAAATTCCAGACTTTATAATCTAACAATTGGTGTAGTGAAAAGTGGGATAAAATTAGATTATTGTGCAACCCGGGTAGCTCAGCAGATTAGCACCGCCTTCAGCCCAGGGTGTGATCCTGGAGACCTGGGATCGAGTCCCACTTCAGGTTCTCTGCATGGAGCCTGCTTCTGTGTCTGCCTGTGTCTCTGCCTCTATGTTTGTGTTTATGTGTGCGTGTGTCTGATGAATAAATAAATAAAATCTTTTTTAAAAAATGTAGATTATTAAGGCTTCTTTCAGCCTGGCTCCTCGCTGGGGCCCCTCCCCTTTGGACTCGGTTTTATTTATTTTTTTCCATCTTCCTACCTTGGTAGAAGCATGAACTCTTCTCACTGTAGCATCCAGATGTTCTCTCTTTAAATCTCATGCCGAATTTGTAGGTGTTCAGGATGATTTGAAAGTGATAGGTAATTTGGTGGGGACAGTTGACTTAGAGACCCTACTCTTTCACCATCTTGTCCCTCAGAATCTTGTATGACTTGGGAGTAGATGTCTTATTCTTAAAATTTTGCTTTGGAATATGCTTGTGCTTTAACTCCTGCCTGATTGTCCTGATGTTATTTGCTTCCTACATGAGGGATGAAGAAGATATACCTTTTAAACATTAACATATTATATGTATCTCGACTCAACTCAAGTATATCAATAACCATGGGAGCTCTTGCAAAGGCCCAGATGATATGCGACCAGCGGTATGACTCTGGTTCGTTCCTGAGCCTCTGAGCCTGGAAGGGCTGACCCACATATCAGGTGTTGTGGAATCAATGAGGTTCTGTTGCAAGTGCTTCAGGGTGAAAATTTCCAGTGTATATGCCTAACAGTACTGTGCTTTACACATCAAGAATTTTAAGATTCACCCTGTGTACTATTTCTAAAATAAATATAAAGCGGTTTAACTGACAGAAAATCTACTGTATATTTATAAATGTCTTTTTTAAGGTTTCAGAATAATTTTATGATCATTCTACATTCAGGAATAAAGAGAAATTTTGCCTCAAAGGATGTAGCCAAAAGGATCTAATTAAATAACTCTCTCTTTTTGCATTTTATCATTTTATTAATAACAGATAAAGGACATTGGTTAACTAAATTATAGGGACTACCAGTGTGGTGTCCCATGGGCTAGACATAGATCCAAATCTGCCCATCCTAGATCATCTGTACCCACACCTCACGGGCAGCCGATGCAGGCATGGTCTCCCACCACCTGCCTGCGTGGGGTCATACTGAAATTCTGGACCAGGCTGGTTCACACAGGCTGCTGCTGGATCTGCAGGAGTCACGGACAAGTGTCAGCTGGCATTCCCATTCACATTCCTTTCCTCTGTAGGAAACAACACTGAGCTTGGGGATGCCTGTTTACCAGGAGTTTACCCTGGTCTTCACCCCCTGACAACACCCATGCATCCCAGCACTGGCTCCTTGGGAGAATTATCAGACCAATGACAATCTCATTAGTGATTCACACTGAGAATGGTTGGGAACAAGTGTGGAAACCATATCAGGTTTTATCATCAAGGGAAAGGGACATTCACTTCCACTATCAGAACACAGATCAGAGGTTTATACCAGGGACAAGATCCCAGGAATGACTCCTTCCAGGAGAAGCAGGTCCCCTGAACTTACTGAGAGAGGCTACATTTCCCATCCAATAGAACCTATGGCAATGAAACACTTGGAGAGAAACAACTCAGAGGCTTGATGGCTCCACAAAAATGTCAGGGACCTAATTATTGCTGGTAAGAGACACCCTGTGGACACCCCTGGGTCTAATCACATTCACACTGAGGATGGTCATGGGTTCTGGCAGAAATCCCAGAGCTATGTTTTTAGGGATGGCTCCCATCTCCACTGACAAGTGTCCTGCATCATCCCATCAGGCCTGCATAGAACCAGCTGCACACCAGACTCAGGTGCAATGACAAATTTAGGGACCTTTTTTGTTTATATGGCAAAGTCTCTCTCTGACTCACGGAGTTTTCCATCCATCCATGTACACATATCTGAGTTCAGTTTGAGACGCAGAACCAGAAAGGGACCTGGAGTTTATAGAGGAAAGTGCCTTCACCTCGTTATGAGGTTTTCCCTGCCCAATTCACAGAGTGAAACCACTCATGGATGTTGAGTCCTCAGTCTCGCGCATCTGGATACACGAGATGGACAGAAGGTGAATGTCACTCAATCCCCCAATGTCCAGATCGAAACTCGCCATCATGGTGGTAATATCAAGATCTCTGAAATTATCAACCATGACAATCCGTTGGGCGACAAGTTTATCAACCATGGATTCAACAATGACCTAGATAAACACAGTCCATACTCAGACATGCAAATGTTCACCTTATTCTCACCTGGCATTCACAGTGACACACATTGGCATCACCCTAAATGGCAACCCATAACAGCAATGACCCAAGGCCAAATTTTACCTACATATAATAATTTATATCGCCCCAAATCTAATCATCTAACTCACGTATGGTGATATTTGGGTACCTTCTTTTGGTGTAAATCCTTTTCTAGGAGGTGAAAGATCTATGAATCTAACACACACACACACACACACACATACACACACACTGGAAACAGGGCTGCCCCTCTTATTTGTTATTAGAAGAATAAGTATTGTTGAGACACCTGGGTTGCTCAGTGATTGAGTTTCTGCCTTTGGCTCTGGTCAAACTCAAGGTCCTTTGATGGATTCCACAATGGACTCCCTGTAGGGATCCCGCTTCTCCCTCTGACTATGTCTCTGCATCACTCTAGGTGTCTCTCAAGAATAAGAAAGTTACAAAATAATTTTAAAAACAGGGATATTTTAAAAATATAAGCTACTCAGAACATTCTATGCAGTGAATGCAATCCTTATCAAAACATCATAGACTTTCTTTACAGAGTTGAGACAGACATTCCTAAGTTTTGTAGGCACAGGCAAAGATACTAGTGACACATGAATCCAACACTGATACTCTGGCATTTTCAGACTGCATTTGTTATATAAAGAACCGTTTAGGCTCCCTCAGCCAGTAACATAAATATTTGGTGGGATTCACACTTTTTCTGTTTCAAGAGAGGAAAACCATCTTTCAAATCACCGTAACAGGGCTCAGAAGGCTGTGAAAACAACCCATGTCATCTGATCACTCATTCACTGACCGAAACCCAAATCCTGGCCTTAAATATCTACAAACGCAACATCATATTGTCTAAGGACAGAAGTGCTGCCAGCTGTGGTCATTGTCTGGGTGTTGTATTTTATATAGCTCAGGCACGTGGAAAATGAAATGCATCTCCCCTTAGTTGTCTTATGTCTACTGAACTATTAGATGAGGCAATGAAATCAGAGGAAAAGCAGAGCAATTCTTCTGCTCCAACAAGGTGTAGATCTACCCAGGGAAAGTAGGCAATAAAAATTAATCAGTAGAGAGGAAGAAATATTATTCATTTCCATATGACATGATGTGCTACAGGGGCAATGCCTACAAACTCTACAAATTCTAAGAATCAGTTAAGGATTTCAGGGAAAATTCGGGATATAGAATAAATTCAGCTATGATTCCACACACTAACAAAAACTATCTATATAAAATTAACAAAAATATCACCTTAAGTTGCATCAAAAATAAAAATTTAGAAATAAAATAAAAAATTTATTTCTAAATAAATTTGTGAGGTAAATTTGAATGAAGGATAAAATACCATACTAAAAATGGCCTATTTTGATGAAAGACTTTTTAGAAAGCAAACAGAAATGAAAAGATTACACCGCTCACAGATGAGAACTTGATATTTCCTGAGTGACATCATCACAAAGTAGTCTGCAAAGGTAATGCAATCCTTGCTATAAACTCATTAGAATCAAATTGTAGTCAAGAGCTGAAGATATAGTCAGAGGACATGCAAATATGGCCCTCCCTCCACTAATTAAAGCACCCCAGCCCCGACCTTGAGCTGGGAGAGTAGCCAAAGCCCCAGTATCCCCAGGTGACCATATTCACTGATCAGGATGGAACACAGACAACTCACCATGGAGTCCGTGCTCGCCTGGGTTTTCCTCATCACTATTTTAAAAGGTAATTCATGAAGAATAAGAGACCTTTAGTATATGAATGGAGGTGAATGAGAAAAACAGAAGATGTGGGATAATTTTCTGACCAGGATGCCTTGTGTCTGCAGGTGTCCAGGGTGAAGTGCAGCTGGAGGAGTCTGGGGGAGGTCTGGTGAAGCCTGGGGGGTCCCTGAGACTGTCCTGTGTGGCCTCTGGATTCACCTTCAGTAGCTACTACATGCACTGGATCCACCAGGCTCCAAGGAAGGGGCTGCAGTGGGTCGCATGAATTAAGAGTGATGGAAGTAGCACAAGCTATGCAGACGCTGTGAAGTGCCGATTCACCATCTCCAGAGACAATTCCAAGAACACGCTGTATCTGCAGATGAACAGCCTGAGAGCCGAGGACACGGCCCTATATGACTGTGCAAGGGACACAGTGACAGGACCTCAGTGTGAGCCCAGACACAAACCTCCCTGTAGAAGGGGATCAGGACCACCAGGGGGTGCACACTACTCAACACTTCTGTCGTGAAGGACCAGGAGCAGGTGCAGATTGAGGTTATCAGCAGATATCCTGTCAGGGTCTGGCCTTCCTCTCCAAGGAGCAGTTTTCCCCACGGAGTCTCTCTGGACATAGGATTTTGTGTTAAAGTATTCATTCTCTGTCTTAGAAACTTGAGAAATCAACTCTAGCATCTGCATACTTTTGTAAACAACTGTACTACTTTCACTTCTTGAACTTAAATTTCCCTGACCTGGACTATAAATCAATTACAAATACCTCCATACTCATCAACTGAACATTTTCCTGAATCACAACAGCACTCCCTGTGCACCAGGGTGGAAGACACAAAGATATGGAAAAATATACCATGCTCATGGATTGGAAGATTTAGTATTGTGAAAATGGAAATGTTACCCAGGGCAATTTACACAGTCAATGCAATCCCTATCAAATACCATGGACTTTTGTCAGAGAAGTGGAACAAATCATCTTAAGATTTGTGTGGAATCAGAAAAGACTCCAAAAACCCAGGGGAATACTGAAAAAGAAAACCAGAGTCAGGGCATCACAATGCCGGATTTCACATTGCACTACAAAGCTGTGATCATGAAGACAGTGCGTTACTGGCATAAAAAACAGACACATAGATCAATGGAACAGAATAGAAGACCCAGTAATGGGTCTTCAATTCCATGGTCAACTCTTATCCGACAAAGCGGGTAAGATTCTCCAGTGGAAAAAGACAGTGTCTTCAATAAATGGTGCTCGGAAAATTGGACAGTCACGTGCAGAACAATGAAACAAGACCATTCTCTTACATTGTACACAAAGATAAAATCAAATTGTGAGACAAGATTCCATCAAAATCGTAGAGGAGAACACAGGAAATACCTTTTTGAACCTGGCCACAGCAACTTCTTTCAAGATACATCCATGAGAGCAAGGTAAACAAAAGCAAAAATGATTATTGGAACTTCTTCAAGATAAATAACTTCCGCACAGAAAAAGAAACAGTCAACAGAAGGGCACTGAGGTGGACACTTGACGGGATGAGCACTGGGTGTTTTTCTGTATGTTGGTAAATTGAACACCAATAAAAATTAATATAAAAAAAAGAAAAAAAAAGAAGGGAAGATGATATTATCAAATAACATGTAAGGCAAAGGGCTTGTATCCAACATATATAAATAACTTATCAAACCCAACACCCAAGAAACAAGGAATCCAGTGAAGAAATGGGGAGAAAACATGACAGGAATTTCTTCAAATAAGACCTACATATGGCCAAATAGTCCATGAAAAAATTCTCCACATCACTTTCTATCAGAGAAAAGCACATCCAAACAAAATCAGCTGCTACTTTACACAACAGAGAATGGCAAAACTTAATAAGAAATAAAACAACACATGTTCGAGAGGTTGTAGAAGAAGGGGAACACTCTTCCACTGTTGGTGGGAATATGAACTGGTACAGCCACTCTGGAAAACAGTGTGGAGGTTCCTAAAGGGTTAAAAATAGATCTGCCCTATGACCCAGCTAAATGCACTGCTGGGGATTTACCCCAAAGATAAAGATGCAGTGAAAAGTCAGAATACCTGCACCCCAATGTTTATAGCAGCAGTGTGCCGCAATAGCCAAATTCTGGGAGAAGCCACGATGTCCTTTGAGAGAGAAATTGATAAGCATGATATGGTTTATATATACAAAGGGATATTTCTAAGTCATTAGCAAGGATCAATAGCTACCATTTGTATCAACGTGTTTGGAACTACAGAGTATTATGCCAATGAAATAAGTCAGTCCCAGAAGGACAATCACCATACTTTCTCTCAAACAACGAAATGGAACAAAAGGGAAGGAGGTAAAATGAGAGGGGATAAATCAGAGAGGAAGACAAAACATGAGAGATTCCTATTCCTGGGAGTCAGACAAAGGGCTTGGGAAGAGAGGTGGGTGGTGGGACTTGGTACCTGGGTGACGGGCACTAAGGAGGGCATGTGATGGGATGAGCACTTGGTGTTGCTCTATTTTGGGAAATTGAGCTTAAATAAATATTGAATAAATACATGAAAAACAAACTATTAAAGAGAGAGAACATTATGAGGAATAACATGCCAACAAATTCGGCAATCAGAGAAAAAATGGATGCCTTCAAGTAAATGTAGAAACAAACCAGTTGGAAACAGGAATGAATAGAAAATCTGTAAAGACTCCAAACCAGGGAATGAAAATCAAACATATTTAAAAGTCTTCGGACAATCAAAAGTTCTGGGACAGATGGCTACCCCTGGGAATGCAAATAGTATTGAAATAGAATTAATACCTATCCTGAAAATTTTCCAAAAATAGAAATTAAAGGAAACTACCAAGCTCATTTTCAGAGGGTAGCATTGCCTTGACCTCAAGGGCAGACAAAGATCCAACCTAAAAGGTGAATTACAGACTAATATCCTTCATGGATATGGATGCAAAATTTCACCAAGATCCTAAGCAACAGAATCCACCAGTACGTTAATAGGATAATTCACCATGAAGAAATGGGCCTAATTTCTGGTCTGTACGGGTGGATCAGCATCTGCAAATCCAACAATGGGATTTGGATCATTAATAAAACAAAGGATAAGGACCATTTTATAATCTTAACTCATGCCCAAAAAGCTTTTGGCAAGAGCGATTATATATTCATGTTAAACATTTCTTGCTGCGTAGCATAGGGGAACATATTCAACAAAGTAGCCATCTACAGAAGACACATGGAGAATGTCTTCCTCAACAGGGAAAAGTTGAGAGCTTTTCCCCTAAGGTCAGGAACAGGACAGGGATGTCCTCCATCACCACTGTTCTTCACCATTGTGGTAGAAGGCCTAGCCTCATCCATCAGACAGTAAAGAGTAGGAAATTTCCTCCAACTCAGCAAAGAAAAAATCAAATTTTCACTCTTCACAGGCAAGTTATTTTAAGTTCAAATCCCAAAGTTTCCTTTGAAAAAATTTCTAGAACTGGCACTGGAGTTCACCAAGATTGGAGCATGTAAAATGAATACAAGGAAGTCAATGGCTTTTCTATATAGTGCAAATGAAATAGAAAAAGGGAAAACAGGGACCCATGCAATTTAAAATTGCACCAGAAATCATCAGATAATGAGGGGAAATCCTAACCAAAGAGGGATGGATGTATAGTCTAAACATTCCAGAACACTTACGAAAGACAGTATGGAATACACAAGTAGATAGAAAATATTTATTCTCATAGATTAGAAGAATAAATATTGAAAAACCAACTATGCTACCAAGAGCAAGTTATCCTTTCAAAGCCAGGTTTATAAAATATCTAGAGCATTTGTCACAGACCTTGAGCAAGTGATCTAAAAACCTTTAGGGAACCACAAAGACCTCTAATAACCAAAGCAATCCTGAAAAAGTAAAGCAAAGCTGGAGACATCCTGATTCTGGTTGCAAGGTAAATTACGATGTTGTGATCACCAGGACAGTATGGCGCTGGAAAAAATACAGACTTATACATAAATAGAAAACTTTAACAACCTAGAAATGGACCCAGAATAGTATGGTCAGAAAATCTTGACAAAGCAGGAAAGAATATCCAATGGAAAAAAAGAAAATCTCTTCAATAAATACCGTTGGCAATATTGGAGAGCCACATGCAGAAGAATGAGAGTGGACACTTGTTTTACATCATTCATAAAAATGGACTCAAAGTTGATGAAAGACCTCAATGTGAGTGAGGAAACCATCAGAATCCTCAGGAGAACACAGGCAGCACCTTTTCTACCTCACCTGCAACCACTTCTAGACGTGTCTCCAGAGGCAAGGGAAAACAAAGGAAAATGAACTATGGCAACTTCATCAAAGAAAGAGCATTTTCACACGAAAGGAATCACTCAAAGTAACCTAAAAGCCACCTAGAGAATGCGAGAAGATATTTGGAAATGTCTTATCAGATTAAAGGCTTGAATTCAAATCTAAAATGAACTTATCAATCTCAACACACACCAAAGATATATATCTCCAATCAGAATCGGACAGAAGTTGTGAACAAAATTCCTGTCATTCGTGAGGTCACGCACCACACCATATACTAGGGAGCTGATCCACATGCAAAAAGAAATTCATTTGCTCTCCTAGATCTGCTATATATCAGACAAAATATTAAAGAATCTGACAAATAACAGGGAAAATATTTATGCACCTAAATCTAAGATTACCCTTGAAATTAGGCAATAATAAAATAAAAGATATTAAAATCAGTCAACAGGAAGTTAAATAATTTGTTTGCATATACACCGTCAATGAGGAAATTTATTTCAAAAACCAATTACAAGTAACTAGTGAGCTCAAAGAAAATTGAGGATATAAAATCAACATAGAGAATAAAGTTAAATCCTACACACTACCAACAAATTTTCTGTATCAAATTTAGAAAACAATCACCTTTATACTGGTAACAAAAATAAATATTTATGATTAAACTTCATTAAGCAGAGAAAATACTGTTTAAAAATAAACTATACTAATTAAAGACCTTTAAAGAGGAACAGAAATGCAAAGATAAATGTGTTAATGGATTAGAACATCATAAATCCACTGTGAAACCAAAAGAAACTGATCTGGGGTTCTGAAGCAATTTTGTTTTTTTTTTTTTTCTGAAGCAATTTTGTATATAACTTTTTAAGAATTGAATCTAAGTTGGTATGTGAATATATAGTCAGGGGACATGCAAATAGGGCCCTCCCTCCACTGATTAAACAAGCCCAGCGCTGACCCTGCAGCTGGGAGAGGAGCTCCAGGCCCAGGGTCCCCAGGTGACCCCATTCAGTGCTCAGGACACAACACAGACAAACCACCATGGAGTCTGTGCTCTGCTGGGTTTTCCTTGTCCCTATTTTAAAAGGTAATTAATGGAGAACCAGAAGCCCTGAGTCTGCGAGTGGAGGTGAGTGAGAGAAACAGGGGATGTGGGATAGTTTCCTGACCAGGATGTTTTTGTCTGCAGGTGTCCAGGGTGAGGTGCAGCTGGTGGAGTCTGGTGGAGACCTGGTGAAGCCTGGGGGGTCCCTGAGACTGTCCTGTGTGGCCTCTGGATTCACCTTCAGTAGCTACGGCGTGAGCTGGGTCCGCCAGGCTCCAGGGAAGGGGCTGCAGTGGGTCGCAGCTATTTGGTATGATGGAACTGAAACATACTATGCAGACGCTGTGAAAGGCCGATTCACCATCTCCAGCGACAACGCCAAGAACACACTGTACCTGCAGATGAACAGCCTGAGAGCAGAGGACACGGCCGTGTATTACTGTGTGAAAGACACAGTGAGTCGACCTCAGTGTGAGCCCAGACACAAACCTCCCTGTAGAAGGGGATCGGGACCACCAGGGGGTGCACACTCCTCACCACTTTTGTCTTGAAGGCCCATGAGCAGGTGCAGATGGAGGTTCTGGTCAGGTTTCCTGTCAGGGTCTGGGCTTCCTCTCCAAGGAGCAGTTTCCCCAAGGGAGTGTCCCTGGGCCAGGATTCTGTGCTTACGTATTCAGTCTCTAACTTACACACTTTGTTGTCATAGAAAGAGAAATATTCCAACGTCCAAAAATGGCAGTGCCTCTTGCTTTGCTTATTCCTTATTCAATTTCTGATTTGGAAATTTGGTTGATTTTAGTCAACAATTATTCTCATATGCTCAAGGACAAATCTGTTTAAAATTTCTTACGACTGTCCTTTAATACCAGTTTATTACCCATATCTCCATTTACCACAACTTCTCCTTTATAAGAGTCCCAGCTGTATACATGGAATATGAAACCTCCAGCCAGCTCACTGTGCAATGATTTTATTTTATTTTATTTTGTGCATTTTTATTGGATTTCAATTTGCCAACATATACCATAATACCCAGTGCTTACCCGCCAAGTGCCCCCCTCACTGCCTTTCACCCAGTTACCCCAACCCTCCGCCACCTTCCCCTTCCACTACGCCTTGTTCATTTCCCAGAGTAAGGATTCTCTCATGCTCTGTCCCTTTCCCTGACATTTCCCGCTCATTTTCCTTCCTTTCTCCTTTTTTCCCTTTCTCGATTTTTTTCATTCCCTGAAGAAATGCGACCATGCGTTTGTCCTCCTCCGATTGACTTACATCACTCAGCATAATACCCTCCAGTCCATCCATGTTGCTGCAAAGGGTGGGTATTCCTTGTTTCTAATATGCATGGATTTTAGAAACAACATAAAGTTCATGCTGGTCACTACAAAGGGCTCAAAAATTAAATGGAGAGAAGACTGAGTGCAGCCGTGACTTCAGTCTTGAACCACTCTCACAGAATCAATATCAGTGTGAATTTGGGAAAGCAAGGGACACCAAGAAGTACGTGGTGAGGATGTGTAGTCTGAAGAGCACCCAAACACATACAGACACGAGAGTACAAACCTTTATCACCTTCATCATCATGTCTGTTGAGAGCAGGGCAGGCCTGTCATCACATCATAAGTGCTTGGATTTTGGAAGGACACTGGCTCATGGTGTGTGTTGTGGGACAGTGGTAGAGACGAGGTCCTGCTCCAGGAGGGACTTGTGTGGATTCAGTGTCATATCTGCATCAAAGGAGGGAATTCAATGGTTCCTGCTGGATTTCCCATGGGTGGGGCTGGAGGAGAAGAGGGAGGACTGGTGATCACAGGTGTCAGCAGGTGACACTCAAAGATACCGTGTGATGACAAATTAAACTAAACTATTATGAAAACTGAAGAAAAAAGGTGGAGGAGGACTTTCCACCTTCAGGGAATAACTCATGGATCCTTCAGGTGCTGATATCAGCTCAATCTGTGTGACCTTTACATCTCTGTTTTGGAACCTAATGTCCATGTGATGGGAGGATGAGGGGGGGCCTTAGGGGAGCACTTAGTTCAGGAGGTGCAGCCTCATGATGGGATCAGGGACCTTATACACCAGGACTAGGAAAGCTCCCTGCCTCTGGGCCCCATATGAGGTGACTGGGAAAGGACGGGCTAGGACATGGGCGCTCTCCAGATACCCCATCTGCCTGCACCTGGACCTCAGACATCCCATACTCCAGAGCTGTGAGAATGAGTGTGTGTTGTTTAATCCACAGAGTCTGGGAATGCAGTGACCTCACCCAGAAACAGTTAAACAGGGTCTCACCTCTTATTTGTCCTTTACAATCTGGTCCCAGGATAACACTCAGGGTATGACAAAATAGAGCAGGAAACCCACACCTGGACTCACTGTCCTCAGCCACCATCCTTGCTCCTGTCCTTAGTTGCTGTGCATCACGTTTGTGCCACACATTCTTCCTACAACTCTGGGGTTTGTTAGAACCATTAGTATCCTGGGATTCCTCCCTCTTTACCACCTGTGCACCTTGAAGGCAGCACATCCCCATGGAAGTGGACATCAAAAGGTGCAGATATTCCTCTCTGCTGTTCATACTACTATGCAGAATATTCTGGATCAGCCTCCCTCCTGTCATCATCTCCACAGCTATATGTCCCCATGACAACATCCACACCTCCTACATCCAAAAGGTGGTTGATTTTCTACATGTTGACTTGCAGTTTTTGTTCTCCCAGACCTCTGATTTCATCGGAAATCAGAATGATTGCATAACTGCCTATCATTTTCCAGTTACGAGACAATCTCAAGGACCCTGATCCAGAATCTTAAGTCCTCCCTCCCAATGTTGTTATGGCAATGACCATGTGGGGAATGAATTACAAAATGATGAGATCTGGCTATTTCCATATTTGGAAATGATTCAGTTATGTACTGGCATTGGTGAGGATCTATTAAAAAATAACTTTCTTGAACTTTGAGAGGTATCTCTAAATGTAGTGCTAAAACTTTGCAACACCGGCCTTGTCCATTACTTTAAAATTTTTTTCGACTTAGTTTTTTTTTTTAATAAATTTTTTTATTGGTGTTCAATTTACCAATATACAGAATAACACACAGTGCTCATCCCATCAAGTGTTGACTTATTTTTTAATTGGAGTTCAATTTGCCAACATATAGCATAACACCCAGTGTTCATCCTGCCAAGTGCCCCCGTCAGTGCCTGTCACCCAGTCAACCCCAACCCCCACCCACCTCCCCTTCCACTACCTCTTGCTCGTTTCCCAGCGTTAGGTGTCTCTCATGATTTATCACCCTCAGTGATATTTCCCACTCATTTTCTCTCCTTTCCCCTTTATTCCCTTTCACCATTTTTATATTCCCCAAATGAATGAGACCCTATAATGTTTGTCCTTTCCAATTGACTTATTTCACTCAGCATAAAACCCTCCTGGGCCATCCACGTCAAAGCAAAAGGTGGGTATTTGTCATTTCTAATGACTGAGTAATATTCCATTGTATACAGAGAGCACATCTTTATCCATTCATCTGTCAATGATTATTCCTTACTTTTGCTTGCTTTATAACCAATACCAGTGCTGGAGAGAAGATGGCAGGGAAATTTTTGTCATCCAGATTTTGTTTTCTTAGACTCTGGGAAAAAAAGCAAATGTATTTTTTTTTATTTTAATTAACTTTTATTGGTGTTTAATTAACCAACATACAGAAAAACACCCAGTGCTCATCCCGTCAAGTGTCCACCTCAGTGCCCGTCACCCATTCCCCTCCAACACCCGCCCTCCTCCCCTTCCACCACCCCTAGTTCGTTTCCCCGAGTTAGGAGTCTTTATGTTCTGTCTCCCTTCCTGATATTTCCCAACATTTCTTTTCCCTTCCTTTATGTTCCCTTTCACTATTATTCATATTCCCCAAATGAATGAGAACATACACTGCTTGTCCTTCTCCGATTGACTTATTTCACTCAGCATAATACCCTCCAGTTCCATCCACGTTGAAGCAAATGGTGGGTATTTGTCGTTTCTAATTGCTGAGTAATATTCCATTGTATACATAAACCACATCTTCTTTATCCATTCATCTTTCGATGGACACCGAGGCTCCTTCCACAGTTTGGCTATTGTGGCCATTGCTGATAGAAACATTGGGGTGCAGGTGTCCCGACGTTTCATTGCATCTGAATCTTTGGGGTAAATCCCCAGCAGTGCAATTGCTGGGTCGTAGGGCAGGTCTATTTTTAACTCTTTGAGGAACCTCCACACAGTTTTCCAGAGTGGCTGCACCAGTTCACATTCCCACCAACAGTGTAAGAGGGTTCCCTTTTCTCCGCATCCTCTCCAACATTTGTTGTTTCCTGCCTTGTTAATTTTCCCCATTCTCACTGGTGTGAGGTGGTATCTCATTGTGGTTTTGATTTGTATTTCCCTGATGGCAAGTGATGCAGAGCATTTTCTCATGTGCATGTTGGCCATGTCCATGTCTTCCTCTGTGAGATTTCTCTTCATGTCTTTTGCCCATTTCATGATTGGATTGTTTGTTTCTTTGGTGTTGAGTTTAATAAGTTCTTTATAGATTTTGGAAACTAGCCCTTTATCTGATATGTCATTTGCAAATATCTTCTCCCATTCTGTAGGTTGTCTTTTAGTTTTGTTGACTGTATCCGTTGCTGTGCAAAAGCTTCTTATCTTGATGAAGTCCCAATAGTTCATTTTTGCTTTTGTTTCTTTTGCCTTCGTGGATGTATCTTGCAAGAAGTTACTGTGGCCAAGTTCAAAAAGGGTGTTGCCTGTGTTCTCCTCTAGGATTTTGATGGAATCTTGTCTCACATTTAGATATCTCATCCATTTTGAGTTTATCTTTGTGTATGGTGAAAGAGAGTGGTCCAGTTTCATTCTTCTGCATGTGGATGTCCAATTTTCCCAGCACCATTTATTGAAGAGACTGTCTTTCTTCCAATGGATAGTCTTTCCTCCTTTATCGAATATTAGATGGCCGTACATTTCAGGGTCCACTTCTGGGTTCTCTATTCTGTTCCATTGATCTATGTGTCTGTTTTTGTGCCAGTACCACACTGTCTTGATGACCACAGCTTTGTAATACAACCTGAAATCTGGCATTGTGATGCCCCCAGCTAAGGTTTTCTTTTTTAAAATTCCCCTGGCTATTCGGGGTCTTTTCTGATTCCACACAAATCTTAAAATAATTTGTTCTAACTCTCTGAAGAAAGCCCATGGTATTTTGATAGGGATTGCATTAAACGTATAAATTGCCCTGGGTAACATTGACATTTTTACAATATTAATTCTGCCAATCCATGAGCATGGAATATTTTTCCATCTCTTTGTGTCTTCCTCAATTTCTTTCAGAAGTGTTCTATAGTTTTTAGGGTATAGATCTTTTACCTCTTTGGTTAGGTTTATTCCTAGGTATCTTATGCTTTTGGGTGCAATTGTAAATGGGATTGACTCCTTAATTTCTCTTTCTTCAGTCTCATTGTTACGGTATAGAAATGCCATTGATTTCTGGGCATTGATTTTGTATCCTGCCACGCTACCAAATTGCTGTATGAGTTCTAGCAATCTGGGGGTGGAGGCTTTTGGGTTTTCTATGTAGAGTATCATGTCATCGGCGAAGAGGGAGAGTTTGACTTCTTCTTTGCCAATTTGAATGCCTTTAATGTCTTTTTGTTGTCTGATTGCTGAGGCGAGGACTTCCAGAACTATGTTGAACAGCAGTGGTGAGAGTGGACATCCCTGTCTTGTTCCTGATCTTAGGGGAAAGGCTCCCAGTGCTTCCCCATTGAGAATGATATTTGCTGTGGGCTTTTTGTAGATGGCTTTTAAGATGTCGAGGAAAGTTCCCTCTATCCCAACACTCTGAAGGGTTTTGATCAGGAATGGATGCTGTATTTTGTCAAATGCTTTCTCTGCATCTAATGAGAGTATCATATGGTTCTTGGTTTTTCTCTTGCTGATATGATGAATCACATTGATGGTTTTACGAGTGTTGAACCAGCCTTGTGTCCCAGGGATAAATCCTACTTGGTCATGGTGAATAATTTTCTTAATGTGTTGTTGGATCCTATTGGCTAGTATCTTGTTGAGAATTTTTGCATCCATGTTCATCAGGGATATTGGTCTGTAATTCTCCTTTTTGGTGGGGTCTTTGTCTGGTTTTGGAATTAAGGTGATGCTGGCCTCATAGAACGAATTTGGAAGTACTCCATCTCTTTCTATCTTTCCAAACAGCTTTAGTAGAATAGGTATGATTTCTTCTTTAAACGTTTGATAGAATTCCCCTGGGAAGCCATCTGGCCCTGGACTCTTGTGTCTTGGGAGGTTTTTGATGAGTGCTTCAATTTCCTCCCTGGTTATTGGCCTGTTCAGGTTTTCTATTTCTTCCTGCTCCAGTTTTGGTAGTTTGTGGCTTTCCAGGAATGCGTCCATTTCTTCTAGATTTCCTAATTTATTGGCATACAGCTGTTCATAATATGTTTTTAAAATCGTTTGTATTTCCTTGGTGTTGGTAGTGATGTCCCCTTTCTCATTCATGATTTTATTAATTTGAGTCTTCTCTCTCTTCTTTTTAATAAGGTTGGCTAATGGTTTATCTATCTTATTAATTCTTTCAAAGAACCAACTCCTGGTTCTGTTGATCTGTTCCACAGTTCTTTTGGTCTCGATTTCATTGAGTTCTACTCGAATTTTAATTAACTCTCTTCTTCTGCTGGGGGTGGGGTCTATTTGTTGCTTTTTCTCTAGTTCCTTTATGTGTAAGGTGAGCTTTTGAATTTGAGATCTTTCCAGTTTTTGAATGTATGCTTGTATTGCGATGTATTTCCCCCTCAGGACTGCTTTTGCTGCATCCCAAAGATTTTGAACAGTTGTATCTTCATTTTCATTAGTTTCCATGAATCTTTTTAATTCTTCCTTAATTTCCTGGTTGACCTTTTCATCTTTTAGCAGGATGGTCCTTAACCTCCACGTGTTTGTGGTCCTTCGATATTTCTTGTTGTGATTAAGTTCTAATTTCAAGGCATTATGGTCTGAGAATATACAGGGGACTATCCCGATCTTTTGGTATCGGTTCAGACCCGATTTGTGACCCAGTATGTGGTCTATTCTGGAGAAAGTTCCATGTGCACTTGAGAAGAATGTGTATTCAGTTGAGTTTGGATGTAAAGTTCTGTAGATATCTGTGAAATCCATCTGGTCCAGTGTATCATTTAAAGCTCTCGTTTCTTTGGAGATATTGTGCTTAGAAGACCTATCCAGGGTAGAAAGAGCTAGATTGAAGTCACCAAGTATAAGTGTATTATTATCAAGGTATTTCTTCAGTTTGGTTATTAATTGGTTTAAATATTTGGCAGCTCCCACATTCGGGGCATATATATTGAGGAGTGTTAAGTCCTCTTGTTGGATAGATCCTTTGAGTATGAGATAGTGTCCCTCTTCATCTCTCACTATAGTCTTCGGGGTAAATTTTAATTTATCTGATATAAGGATGGCAACCCCTGCTTTCTTTTGAGGACCATTTGAATGGTAAATGGTTCTCCAACCTTTTATTTTCAGGTTGTAGGTGTCCTTCTGTCTAAAATGAGTCTCTTGTAGACAGCAAATAGATGGGTCCTGCTTTTTTATCCAGTCTGAAACCCTGCGCCTTTTGATGGGGTCATTAAGCCCGTTCACATTCAGAGTTACTATTGATAGATATGAGTTTAGTGTCATCATATCTATTCAGTCCTTGTTTTTGTGGATTGTTCCACTGAACTTCTTCTTAAAGGGGAATTTTAAGAGTCCCCCTTAAAATTTCTTGCAGAGCTGGTTTGGAGGTTACATATTCTTTCAGTTCCTGCCTGTCTTGGAAGCTCTTTATCTCTCCTTCCATTTTGAATGAAAGCCTTGCGGGGTAAAGTATTCTTGGTTGCATGTTCTTTTCATTTAGGACCCTGAATATATCCTGCCAGCCCTTTCTGGCCTGCCAGGTCTCTGTGGAGAGGTCTGCTGTTACCCTAATATTCCTCCCCATAAAAGTCAGGGACTTTTTTTCTCTTGCTGCTTTAAGGATCTTCTCCTTATCTTTGGAATTTGCAAGCTTCACTATTAAATGTCGAGGTGTTGAACGGTTTTTGTTGATTTTAGGGGGGGATCTCTCTATTTCCTGGATCTGAATGCCTGTTTCCCTTCCCAGATTCGGAAAGTTTTCAGCTAGGATTTGTTCAAATACATATTCTGGCCCTCTGTCCCTTTCCGCGCCCTCGGGAACCCCAATTAAACGTAGGTTTTTCTTCCTCAGGCTATCATTTATTTCCCTTAATCTATCCTCATGGTCTTTCAATTGCCTGTCTCTTTTTTCCTCAGTTTCCCTCTTTGCCATCAACTTGTCTTCTATGTCACTCACTCGTTCTTCCACCTCGTCAAGCCTCGTCGTTAGGACTTCTAGCTTGGATTGCATCTCATTTAATTGATTTTTAATTTCTGCCTGATTAGATCTAAATTCTGCAGTCATGAAGTCTCTTGAGTCCTTTATGGTTTTTTCTAGAGCCACCAGTAGCTGTAAAATAGTGCTTCTGAATTGGCTTTCTGACATTGAATTGTAATCCATATTTTGTAACTCTGTGGGAGAGTGGGCTGTTTCTGATTCTTTTTTTTGAGGGGTTTTCCTTCTAGTCATTTTGCTCAGTGCAGAGTGGCCAAAAACAAGTTGTATTGGGAAAAGGTGAAAAAGAGAGAGAAGGAAAGAAAAGAGAAAAAGAAAAAAGAGAAAGAAGAAAAAAATAGGGGAAAAAGAGAAGAAAAAGAAAGAAAAAGAAAGAAAGGAGAAAAAAGAAAAAAGGGGGGGTGGGGGAAGCAATCAGAAATCAAGAAGAAAGAGAGAAAAAAAAGCACAAAACAAAACAAAACAAAAAAAACAAAAAAAAAACAAAAACAAAAACGAAAAAAACAAAAAACAAAAAAAACCACGGGGGAGTATCTTCCGATTCTGTGTAGTTTAAGTCCCTTGACTTCCCTTGGAACTGGTCCGTCTCGCTGGTCTTCTGGGGGAGGGGCCTGCTGTGCTGATTCTCAGGTGTTGGCACTTGGGGGAGCTGCTCTGCCCCTGCCTGGTGCAGGGCTCGGTGGGGGTTGTTGACCCCGTGAGGCTCCGGGAGGAAGCCACAGTGGCGGGGGCAGCTCTGGGACCCTGGATCCAGCCCCCGCAGTAGCTCCGGGGCTCTCCTTCTGCAGGGCCTGGGGGCTCCGGGGCGGGGCCGCTGATCTGCTCAGTTCCAGGCAGGAGCGTCCTTGCTGTCCTGGGCCCTCCCGGCCTCTGCCTGTCCCGGGGGAGGCCGGATCCTGGGCTGTGTCCCTGCGCCCTGTGCTCCGGGGCCTGCGCTGTTGGATTCGCGCTCCCGGCGGTGCAGCCCCCTCCGCGGAGCCGCCGCCCGAGCCTCTCCGAGCTGTTCCCGGAGCCGCGCAGCCCCCTCCGCGCGGAGCTTCTTCCTCTGCGCGAGCCGCCGCCGCTGAGCTGTTCCCGGAGCCGCGCAGCCCCCTCCGCGGAGCCGCCGCCCGAGCCCCTCCGAGCTGTTCCCGGAGCCGCGCAGCCCCCTCCGCGTGGAGCTTCTTCCTCCGCCCGAGCCGCCGCCGCCGAGCTGTTCCCGGAGCCCCGCAGCCCCCTCCGCGGAGCCGCCGCCCGAGCCCCTCCGAGCTGCCCCGGGTCCCGCCGAGCGCTGCAGCCCTTAGGGAGCTCGGCGCACTCTCCGGGGCGCAGTTCCTCTGTTACTGTCCCAGGGAGCCCGAGGGCGTCCCCGCCTTTCTGGGGATCCTGCTCCAATTCCCGGGGAGCCCCTTTCCGCGGGGAAGGTTTGTGCAGCTCCTGCTCCTCCGGGACGGGGCTCTCCTGTCCTGGGGACACTCGCCCCGGCCTCAGCCCGGCTCCTCGCGGGGCCCCTCCCCCTTGGAGGCCTTTTGTTTCTTTATTTCTTTTTCCCCGTCTTCCTACCTTGATAGAAGCGCGAACTCTTCTCACTGCAGTGTTCCAGCTGGTCTCTCTTTAAATCTCAGGCCGAATTCGTAGGTTTTCAGGATGATTGGATGGTTTTCTAGGTAATTTGCTGAGGACAGGTGACCTGGAGACCCTACTCTGCCGCCATCTTGCCCCTCCCCCAGCAAATGTATTTTAAATTTGACTAAACATTATTTCGAACTACATGGCTGACTACCAAATAAATGCCCCTCCAAGTATGCCACTAGCTAGAGTACAATGTGCAGAACAATAAAGAGCACCCAGTTGTTTTCTATGAGACCAGGATCTGAACGTGGGGGCATGTGTTCTATTGGCACAACACAGTCCCTCCTTTCAGAGCCACACCATCAGTAACCTGGTGTTGTCACGTTTTGGTGCAGAGTCCCTGATTCCTCAGAGCCAGGTCTCCAACTGCACGTCAGGTTATAAGGGAAACAGAAATTGTGCCTGGATCTGAAAGTCTCAGGTATGTTGAAAGGGAAATATGAGCCACTGGAGATGTAGATTTTGCAGGAAAGATGAGGAAAATAAGCGGGAATGAAGTGTTGGTCATATAAACTCTAAAGAAGAAGGATTTGTACACTTTCTGAAATGCACTAATGGCAGTTAGAGAACAAAACCTGGAGTTTCACTACTCAAAATGTGTTAAAACAGACTGCCTGATTTGCTTAGACGTCTTAAAATTGTAGTCCTGACATTCAGGTAATTTTCCCATGTTAAATACATGGTTTATATTCGTTACTCAAAATAAGTATTATTCACTTCTGGGCCTTTGGGGAATTGATTTTTATCCACAGAGAGGAAAGAACTTGGCACAACACTAATTTTAAAAGAAGCATACAATGTGTTTCTGAATGTCTCTGTTAGTTAAAATTACTCTCAAAATGGTAAAAAACAAAAACAAAAACAAAAACAAAAAAAGCCCGAACAAACAAAAAACATCCTCTCCTATTTCATTTTTGCTTTTTCTTAACTTTGGCCATTTTTTTTCAGTTCATTATGTCTGCATACTAATTTTTTCAGCCTTTTAACTCCTAAGCATACTAGTAGAGCATGCTTCCAGTATCTGATGGCTCTGACAACAGAATGAGTATTAATACAGAATATGCCACTCTACCTTTTGACAGTAAAGATGGTCTAATCTGCCTAGCAGCTTGCTTTGCCTTCTGACATTCTCACTAGCTCTCATGCTCAACCTTCTTTTCCAGATCACTTCCTCATTATACTGTCTTCTAACTGAGCTTACTTAAAGGATGCAAGCAAAATGCAGGCTTACCAGGATATCAAAGCAAAAGAAGAACAGGAACTTCAAGATATCCAGTCTAGGTCAAAAGAACAACTCAATTCTTACACATAAATGTTTGCCAGAGTGTTACGGCTGACGAGTTTCCAGCTCTGAGAAGTCATCAGACAGCTGATCTGCAGTACAGATGTGTACCCCACCAAACAAACAAATGTAGAAGTACAAACACTTCACTGTCTTTCTCAAGCTGCGGAGATGTATTTCTTGGAAAACATTCCTGTACATCAATCTTATTGGAGGTTTCATGTTAGCCATTTTAAAAGGCAACACTTTGACAAAAATATTGTTGATCTTTCTGAAATTTGTGGCGTATTCACATTTATTGGTAGAGTGATCCTACCAAGAGGAGCGATGGGAATATGGCATACTCCTTGAGAGGGACTAAGGATGTGCCAGCATCAAGGAATTTGACCATCAATTCACATATGCCATCCATCCTCAAGTTAATTGAACTATATAGGGAATAAAATGGAATGGGGGTGAGAGTTCTATTTCTGAAAGCTGACATTTATTAAACTTTGGCTCAAGATCATGTGATTCTTAACAATTGGATTTTTAAAAATTAACTGATTTTCCTATTTTTTTTAATAATAAATTTATTTTTTATTGGTGTTCAATTTACCAACATACAGAATAGCACCCAGTGCTCATCCGGTCAAGTGCACCCCTCAGTGCCTGTCACCCATTCACATCCACCCCCCCCCATCCTCCCCTTCCAGTACCCCTACTTCATTTCCCAAGGTTAAGAGTGTTTATTTTCTGTCTCCCTTTCTGATATTTCCCACACATTTCCTCTCCATTCCCTTATATTCCCTTTCACTATTATTTATGTTCCCCAAATGAATAAGAACAATGTTGGTCCTACTCCAACTGACTTACTTCACTCAGCATAATACCCTCCAGTTTCATCCACATTGAAGCAAATGGTGGGTATTTGTCGTTTCCAATTGCTGAGTAATATACCATTGTTTACATAAACCACACCTTCTTTATCCATTCATCTTTCAATGGACACCGACGCTCCTTCCAGAGTTTGGCTATTGTGGACATTGCTGCTAGAAACATCAGGGTGCAGGTGTCCCGCCGTTTCATCGCATCTGAATCTTTGGGGTAAATCCCCAAGAGTGCAATTGCTGGGTCATAGGGCAAGTCTTTTTAACTCTTTGAGGAACCTCCACACAGTTTTCCAGAGTGGCTGCACCAGTTCACATTCCCAACAACAGTGTAAGAGGGTTCCCTTTTCTCCGCATCCTCTCCAGCTTTTGTGGTCCCCTGCCTCATTAATTTCCCCCATTCTCACTGGTGTGAGGTGGTATCTCATTGTGGTTTTGATTTGTATTTCCCTGATGGCAAGGGATGCAGAGCACTTTCCCATGTTCCTGTTGGCCATGTCCATGTCTTGCTCTGTGAGATTTCTCTTCATGTCTTTTGGCCATTTCATGATTGGATTGTTTGTTTCTATGATGTTGAGTTTAATAAGTTCTTTATAGATCTTGGAAACTAGCCCTTTATCTGATACGTCATTGCAAATAACTTCTCCCATTCTGTAGGTTGTCTTTTAGTTTTGTTGACTGTATCCTTTGCTGTGCAAAAGCTTCTTTTCTTGACGAAGTCCCAAAAGTTTATTTTTGCTTTTGTTTCTTTTGCGTTCGTTGATGTATCTTGCAAGAAGTTACTGTGGCCGAGTTCAAAAAGGGTGTTTCCTGTGGTCTCCTCTAGGATTTTGATGGACTCTTGTCTCACATTTAGATCTTTCATCCATTTTGAGTTTATCTTTGTGTATGGTGAAAGTGAGTGGTCTAGTTTCATTCTTCTGCATGTGGATGTCCAAATTTCCCAGCACCACTTATTGAAGAGACTTTCTTCAGTGGATAGTCTTTCCTCCTTTATCGAATATTAGTTGACCATGAAGTTCAGGGTCCACTTCTGGGTTCTCTATTCTGTTCCATTGATCTATGTGTCTGTTTTTCTGCCAGTACCACACTGTCTTGATGATCACAGCTTTGTAGTACAACCTGAAATCTGGCATTGCGATGCCCCAGAATATGGTTTTCCGTTTTACATTTCCCTTGGCTATTCGGAGTCTTTCCTGATTCCACACAATCCTTAAAATAATTTGTTCTAACTCTCTGAAGAAAGTCCATGTTATTTTGATAAGGATTGCATTAAACGTGTAAATTGCCGTGGGTAACATTGACGTTTTCACAATATTAATTCTGCCAATTCATGAGCATGGAATATTTTTCCATCTCTTTGTGTCTTCCTCAATTTCTTTCAGAACTGTTCTATAGTGTTTAGGGTATAGATCCTTTACCTCTTTGGTTAGGTTTATCCCTAGGTGTCTTATGATTTTGGGAGCAATTTTAAATGGCATTGACTCCTTAATTTCTCTTTATTCAGTCTCATTGTTAGTGTATAGAAATGCCACTGATTTCTTGGCATTGATTTTGTATCCTGCCATGCTGCCAAATTGCTGTATGAGTTCTAGCAATCTTGGGGTGGAGGCTTTTGTGTTTTTTACGTAGAGTATCATGTCATTGGTGAAGAGGGAGAGTTTGACTCCTTCTTTGCCAATTTGAATGCCTTTAATGTGTTTTTGTTGTCTTATTGCTCAGGCTAGGTCATTCAGTACTATGTTGAATAGCAGTGGTGAGAGTGGACATACCTGTTGTTCCTGATCTTAGGGGAATGGCTCCCAGTGCTTCCTCATTGAGAATGATATTTGCTGTGGGCTTTTCGTAAATGGCTTTTAAGATGTCGAGGAAAGTTCCCTCTATCCCAACACTCTGAAGGGTTTTGATCAGGAATGGATGCTGTATTTTGTCAAATGCTTTCTCGGCATCTAATGAGAGTATCATACGGTTCTTGGTTTTTCTCTTGCAGATATGATGAATCACATTGAATGTTTTACAAGTGTTGAACTAGCCTTGTGCCCCAGGGATAAATCCTACTTGGTCATGGTGAATAATTTTCTTAATGTACTGTTGGATCCGATTGACTAGTATCTTGTTGAGAATTTTTGCATCCATGTTCATCAGGGATATTGGTCTGTAATTCTCCTTTTTGGTGGGGTCTTTGTCTGGTTTCGGAATTAAGGTGATGCTGGCCTCATAGAATGAATTTGGAGGTACTCCATCTCTTTCTATCTTTCCAAACAGCTTTTGTAGAATAGGTATGGTTTCTTCTTTAAACGTTTGATAGAATTCCCCTGGGAAGCCATCTGGCCCTGGACTCTTGTGTCTTGGGAGGTTTTTGATGACTGCTTCAATTTCCTCCCTGGTTATTGGCCTGCTCAGGTTTTCTATTTCTTCCTGCTCCAGTTTTGGTAGTTTGTGGCTTTCCAGGAATGCGTCCATTTCTTCTAGATGGCCTGATTTATTGGCGTATAGTTGTTCATAATATGTTTTTAAAATCGTTTGTATTTCCTTGGTGTTGGTAGTGATCTCTCCTTTCTCATTCATGATTTTATTAATTTGAGTCTTCTCTCTCTTCTTTTTAATAAGGCTGTCTAATGGTGTATCTAGCTTATTAATTCTTTCAGAGAACCAACTCCTTGTTCTGTTGATATGTTCCACAGTTCTTCTAGTCTCGATTTCATTAAGTTCTGCTCGAATATTTATTAACTCTCTTTTTCTGCTGGGTGTAGGATCTCTCTGCTGTTTTTTCCTCTAGCTCCTTTATGTGTAAGGTTAGCATTTGTTTTTTTTAATTAATTTTTATTGGTGTTCAATTTACCAAAATACAGAAAAACACCCAGTGCTCATCCCGCCAAGTGTCCACCTCAGTGCCCGTCACCCATTCCCCTCCAACACCCACCCTCCTCCCCTTCCACCACCCCTAGTTCATTTCCCTGAGTTAGGAGTCTTTATGTTCTGTATCCCTTCCTGATATTTCCCAACATTTCTTTTCCCTTCCTTTATATTCCCTTTCACTATTATTCATATTCCCCAAATGAATGAGAACATACACTGTTTGTCCTTCTCCGGTTGACTTATTTCACTCAGCATAATACCCTCCAGTTCCATCCGCGTTGAAGCAAATGGTGGGAATTTGTCGTTTCTAATGGCTGAGGAATATTCCATTGCATACATAAACCACATCTTCTTTATCCATTCATCTTTCGATGGACACCGAGGCTCCTTCCACAGTTTGGCTATTGTGGCCATTGCTGATAGAAACATCGGGGTGCAGGTGTCCCGAAGTTTCATTGCATCTGAATCTTTGGGGTAAATCCCCAACAGTGCAATTGCTGGGTCGTAGGGCAGGTCTATTTTAACTCTTTGAGGAACCTCCACACAGTTTTCCAGAGTGGCTGCACCAGTTCACATTCCCACCAACAGTGTAAGAGGGTTCCCTTTTCTCCGCATCCTCTCCAAGCATTTGTTGTTCCCTGCCTTGTTAATTTCCCCCATTCTCACTGGTGTGAGGTGGTATCTCATTGTGGTTTTGATTTGTATTTCCCTGATGGCAAGGGATGCAGAGCATTTTCTCATGTGCTTGTTGGCCATGTCCATGTCTTGCCTCTGTGAGATTTCTCTTCATGTCTTTTGGCCCATTTCATGATTGGATTGTTTGTTTCTTTGGTGTTGAGTTTAATAAGTTCTTTATAGATTTTGGAAACTAGCCCTTTATCTGATATGTCATTGCAAATATCTTCTCCCATTCTGTAGGTTGTCTTTTAGTTTTGTTGACTGTATCCTTTGCTGTGCAAAAGCTTCTTATCTTGATGAAGTCCCAATAGTTCATTTTTGCTTTTGTTTCTTTTGCCGTTCGTTGATGTATCTTGCAAGAAGTTACTGTGGCCGAAGTTCAAAAAGGGTGTTGCCTGTGGTCTCCTCTAGGATTTTGATGGAATCTTGTCTCACATTTAGATCTCTCATCCATTTTGAGTTTATCTTTGTGTATGGTGAAAGAGAGTGGTCCAGTTTCATTCTTCTGCATGTGGATGTCCAATTTTCCCAGCACCATTATTGAAGAGACTGTCTTCTTCCAGTGGATAGTCTTTCCTCCTTTATCGAATATTAGATGACCGTGACAGTTCAGGGTCCACTTCTGGGTTCTCTATTCTGTTCCATTGATCTATGTGTCTGTTTTTGTGCCAGTACCACACTGTCTTGATGACCACAGCTTTGTAGTACAACCTGAAATCTGGCATTGTGATGCCCCCAGCTAAGGTTTTCGTTTTAAAATTCCCCTGGCTATTCGGGGTCTTTCTGATTCCACACAAATCTTAAAATAATTTGTTCTAACTCTCTGAAGAAAGTCCATGTATTTTGATAGGATTGCATTAAACGTGTAAATTGCCCGTGGGTAACATTGACGTTTTCACAATATTAATTCTGCCAATTCATGAGCATGGAATATTTTTCCATCTCTTTGTGTCTTCCTCAATTTCTTTCAGAACTGTTCTATAGTGTTTAGGGTATAGATCCTTTACCTCTTTGGTTAGGTTTATCCCTAGGTGTCTTATGATTTTGGGAGCAATTTTAAATGGCATTGACTCCTTAATTTCTCTTTATTCAGTCTCATTGTTAGTGTATAGAAATGCCACTGATTTCTTGGCATTGATTTTGTATCCTGCCATGCTGCCAAATTGCTGTATGAGTTCTAGCAATCTTGGGGTGGAGGCTTTTGTGTTTTTCTACGTAGAGTATCATGTCATTGGTGAAGAGGGAGAGTTTGACTCCTTCTTTGCCAATTTGAATGCCTTTAATGTGTTTTTGTTGTCTTATTGCTCAGGCTAGGTCATTCAGTACTATGTTGAATAGCAGTGGTGAGAGTGGACATACCTGTTGTTCCTGATCTTAGGGGAATGGCTCCCAGTGCTTCCTCATTGAGAATGATATTTGCTGTGGGCTTTTCGTAAATGGCTTTTAAGATGTCGAGGAAAGTTCCCTCTATCCCAACACTCTGAAGGGTTTTGATCAGGAATGGATGCTGTATTTTGTCAAATGCTTTCTCGGCATCTAATGAGAGTATCATACGGTTCTTGGTTTTTCTCTTGCAGATATGATGAATCACATTGAATGTTTTACAAGTGTTGAACTAGCCTTGTGCCCCAGGGATAAATCCTACTTGGTCATGGTGAATAATTTTCTTAATGTACTGTTGGATCCGATTGACTAGTATCTTGTTGAGAATTTTTGCATCCATGTTCATCAGGGATATTGGTCTGTAATTCTCCTTTTTGGTGGGGTCTTTGTCTGGTTTCGGAATTAAGGTGATGCTGGCCTCATAGAATGAATTTGGAGGTACTCCATCTCTTTCTATCTTTCCAAACAGCTTTTGTAGAATAGGTATGGTTTCTTCTTTAAACGTTTGATAGAATTCCCCTGGGAAGCCATCTGGCCCTGGACTCTTGTGTCTTGGGAGGTTTTTGATGACTGCTTCAATTTCCTCCCTGGTTATTGGCCTGCTCAGGTTTTCTATTTCTTCCTGCTCCAGTTTTGGTAGTTTGTGGCTTTCCAGGAATGCGTCCATTTCTTCTAGATGGCCTGATTTATTGGCGTATAGTTGTTCATAATATGTTTTTAAAATCGTTTGTATTTCCTTGGTGTTGGTAGTGATCTCTCCTTTCTCATTCATGATTTTATTAATTTGAGTCTTCTCTCTCTTCTTTTTAATAAGGCTGTCTAATGGTGTATCTAGCTTATTAATTCTTTCAGAGAACCAACTCCTTGTTCTGTTGATATGTTCCACAGTTCTTCTAGTCTCGATTTCATTAAGTTCTGCTCGAATATTTATTAACTCTCTTTTTCTGCTGGGTGTAGGATCTCTCTGCTGTTTTTCCTCTAGCTCCTTTATGTGTAAGGTTAGCATTTGTTTTTTTTAATTAATTTTTATTGGTGTTCAATTTACCAAAATACAGAAAAACACCCAGTGCTCATCCCGCCAAGTGTCCACCTCAGTGCCCGTCACCCATTCCCCTCCAACACCCACCCTCCTCCCCTTCCACCACCCCTAGTTCATTTCCCTGAGTTAGGAGTCTTTATGTTCTGTATCCCTTCCTGATATTTCCCAACATTTCTTTTCCCTTCCTTTATATTCCCTTTCACTATTATTCATATTCCCCAAATGAATGAGAACATACACTGTTTGTCCTTCTCCGGTTGACTTATTTCACTCAGCATAATACCCTCCAGTTCCATCCGCGTTGAAGCAAATGGTGGGAATTTGTCGTTTCTAATGGCTGAGGAATATTCCATTGCATACATAAACCACATCTTCTTTATCCATTCATCTTTCGATGGACACCGAGGCTCCTTCCACAGTTTGGCTATTGTGGCCATTGCTGATAGAAACATCGGGGTGCAGGTGTCCCGAAGTTTCATTGCATCTGAATCTTTGGGGTAAATCCCCAACAGTGCAATTGCTGGGTCGTAGGGCAGGTCTATTTTTAACTCTTTGAGGAACCTCCACACAGTTTTCCAGAGTGGCTGTACCAGTTCACATTCCCACCAAGAGTGTAAGAGGGTTCCCTTTTCTCCGCATCCTCTCCAACATTTGTTGTTTCCTGCCTTGTTAATTTTCCCCATTCTCACTGGTGTGAGGTGGTATCTCATTGTGGTTTTGATTTGTATTTCCCTGATGGCAAGGGATGCAGAGCATTTTCTCATGTGCTTGTTGGCCATGTCCATGTCTTCCTCTGTGAGATTTCTCTTCATGTCTTTTGCCCATTTCATGATTGGATTGTTTGTTTCTTTGGTGTTGAGTTTAATAAGTTCTTTATAGATTTTGGAAACTAGCCCTTTATCTGATATGTCATTTGCAAATATCTTCTCCCATTCTGTAGGTTGTCTTTTAGTTTTGTTGACTGTATCCTTTGCTGTGCAAAAGCTTCTTATCTTGATGAAGTCCCAATAGTTCATTTTTGCTTTTGTTTCTTTAGCCTTCGTGTATGTATCTTGCAAGAAGTTACTGTGGCCAAGTTCAAAAAGGGTGTTGCCTGTGTTCTCCTCTAGGATTTTGATGGAATCTTGTCTCACATTTAGATCTCTCATCCATTTTGAGTTTATCTTTGTGTATGGTGAAAGAGAGTGGTCCAGTTTCATTCTTCTGCATGTGGATGTCCAATTTTCCCAGCACCATTTATTGAAGAGACTGTCTTTCTTCCAATGGATAGTCTTTCCTCCTTTATCGAATATTAGATGACCGTACATTTCAGGGTCCACTTCTGGGTTCTCTATTCTGTTCCATTGATCTATGTGTCTGTTTTTGTGCCAGTACCACACTGTCTTGATGACCACAGCTTTGTAATACAACCTGAAATCTGGCATTGTGATGCCCCCAGCTAAGGTTTTCTTTTTTAAAATTCCCCTGGCTATTCGGGGTCTTTTCTGATTCCACACAAATCTTAAAATAATTTGTTCTAACTCTCTGAAGAAAGCCCATGGTATTTTGATAGGGATTGCATTAAACGTATAAATTGCCCTGGGTAACATTGACATTTTTACAATATTAATTCTGCCAATCCATGAGCATGGAATATTTTTCCATCTCTTTGTGTCTTCCTCAATTTCTTTCAGAAGTGTTCTATAGTTTTTAGGGTATAGATCTTTTACCTCTTTGGTTAGGTTTATTCCTAGGTATCTTATGCTTTTGGGTGCAATTGTAAATGGGATTGACTCCTTAATTTCTCTTTCTTCAGTCTCATTGTTACGGTATAGAAATGCCATTGATTTCTGGGCATTGATTTTGTATCCTGCCACGCTACCAAATTGCTGTATGAGTTCTAGCAATCTGGGGGTGGAGGCTTTTGGGTTTTCTATGTAGAGTATCATGTCATCGGCGAAGAGGGAGAGTTTGACTTCTTCTTTGCCAATTTGAATGCCTTTAATGTCTTTTTGTTGTCTGATTGCTGAGGCGAGGACTTCCAGAACTATGTTGAACAGCAGTGGTGAGAGTGGACATCCATGTCTTGTTCCTGATCTTAGGGGAAAGGCTCCCAGTGCTTCCCCATTGAGAATGATATTTGCTGTGGGCTTTTCGTAGATGGCTTTTAAGATGTCGAGGAAAGTTCCCTCTATCCCAACACTCTGAAGGGTTTTGATCAGGAATGGATGCTGTATTTTGTCAAATGCTTTCTCTGCATCTAATGAGAGTATCAAAAGGTTCTTGGTTTTTCTCTTGCTGATATGATGAATCACATTGATGGTTTTACGAGTGTTGAACCAGCCTTGTGTCCCAGGGATAAATCCTACTTGGTCATGGTGAATAATTTTCTTAATGTGTTGTTGGATCCTATTGGCTAGTATCTTGTTGAGAATTTTTGCATCCATGTTCATCAGGGATATTGGTCTGTAATTCTCCTTTTTGGTGGGGTCTTTGTCTGGTTTCGGAATTAAGGTGATGCTGGCCTCATAGAACGAATTTGGAAGTACTCCATCTCTTTCTATCTTTCCAAACAGCTTTAGTAGAATAGGTATGATTTCTTCTTTAAACGTTTGATAGAATTCCCCTGGGAAGCCATCTGGCCCTGGACTCTTGTGTCTTGGGAGGTTTTTGATGAGTGCTTCAATTTCCTCCCTGGTTATTGGCCTGTTCAGGTTTTCTATTTCTTCCTGCTCCAGTTTTGGTAGTTTGTGGCTTTCCAGGAATGCATCCATTTCTTCTAGATTTCCTAATTTATTGGCGTACAGCTGTTCATAATATGTTTTTAAAATCGTTTGTATTTCCTTGGTGTTGGTAGTGATGTCCCCTTTCTCATTCATGATTTTATTAATTTGAGTCTTCTCTCTCTTCTTTTTAATAAGGTTGGCTAATGGTTTATCTATCTTATTAATTCTTTCAAAGAACCAACTCCTGGTTCTGTTGATCTGTTCCACAGTTCTTTTGGTCTCGATATCATTGAGTTCTGCTCGAATTTTAATTAACTCTCTTCTTCTGCTGGGGGTGGGGTCTATTTGTTGCTTTTTCTCTAGTTCCTTTATGTGTAAGGTGAGCTTTTGAATTTGAGATCTTTCCAGTTTTTGAATGTATGCTTGTATTGCGATGTATTTCCCCCTCAGGACTGCTTTTGCTGCATCCCAAAGATTTTGAACGGTTGTATCTTCATTTTCATTAGTTTCCATGAATCTTTTTAATTCTTCCTTAATTTCCTGGTTGACCTTTTCATCTTTTAGCAGGATGGTCCTTAACCTCCACGTGTTTGTGGTCCTTCGATATTTCTTGTTGTGATTAAGTTCTAATTTCAAGGCATTATGGTCTGAGAATATACAGGGGACTATCCCGATCTTTTGGTATCGGTTCAGACCCGATTTGTGACCCAGTATGTGGTCTATTCTGGAGAAAGTTCCATGTGCACTTGAGAAGAATGTGTATTCAGTTGAGTTTGGATGTAAAGTTCTGTAGATATCTGTGAAATCCATCTGGTCCAGTGTATCATTTAAAGCTCTCGTTTCTTTGGAGATGTTGTGCTTAGAAGACCTATCCAGGGTAGAAAGAGCTAGATTGAAGTCACCAAGTATAAGTGTATTATTATCAAGGTATTTCTTGAGTTTGGTTATTAATTGGTTTAAATATTTGGCAGCTCCCACATTCGGGGCATATATATTGAGGAGTGTTAAGTCCTCTTGTTGGATAGATCCTTTGAGTATGAGATAGTGTCCCTCTTCATCTCTCACTATAGTCTTCGGGGTAAATTTTAATTTATCTGATATAAGGATGGCAACCCCTGCTTTCTTTTGAGGACCATTTGAATGGTAAATGGTTCTCCAACCTTTTATTTTCAGGTTGTAGGTGTCCTTCTGTCTAAAATGAGTCTCTTGTAGACAGCAAATAGATGGGTCCTGCTTTTTTATCCAGTCTGAAACCCTGCGCCTTTTGATGGGGTCATTAAGCCCGTTCACATTCAGAGTTACTATTGATAGATATGAGTTTAGTGTCATCATATCTATTCAGTCCTTGTTTTTGTGGATTGTTCCACTGAACTTCTTCTTAAAGGGGAATTTTAAGAGTCCCCCTTAAAATTTCTTGCAGAGATGGTTTGGAGGTTACATATTCTTTCAGTTCCTGCCTGTCTTGGAAGCTCTTTATCTCTCCTTCCATTTTGAAAGAGAGCCTTGCTGGATAAAGTATTCTTGGTTGCATGTTCTTCTCATTTAGGACCCTGAATATATCCTGCCAGCCCTTTCTGGCCTGCCAGGTCTCTGTGGGGAGGTCTGCTGTTACCCTAATATTCCTCCCCATAAAAGTCAGGGACTTTTTTTCTCTTGCTGCTTTAAGGATCTTCTCCTTATCTTTGGAATTTGCAAGCTTCACTATTAAATGTCGAGGTGTTGAACGGTTTTTGTTGATTTTAGGGGGGGATCTCTCTATTTCCTGGATCTGAATGCCTGTTTCCCTTCCCAGATTCGGAAAGTTTTCAGCTAGGATTTGTTCAAATACATATTCTGGCCCTCTGTCCCTTTCCGCGCCCTCAGGAACCCCAATTAAACGTAGGTTTTTCTTCCTCAGGCTATCATTTATTTCCCTTAATCTATCCTCATGGTCTTTCAATTGCCTGTCTCTTTTTTCCTCAGTTTCCCTCTTTGCCATCAACTTGTCTTCTATGTCACTCACTCGTTCTTCCACCTCGTCAAGCCTCGTGGTTAGGACTTCTAGCTTGGATTGCATCTCATTTAATTGATTTTTAATTTCTGCCTGATTAGATCTAAATTCTGCAGTCATGAAGTCTCTTGAGTCCTTTATGGTTTTTTCTAGAGCCACCAGTAGCTGTAAAATAGTGCTTCTGAATTGGCTTTCTGACATTGAATTGTAATCCATATTTTGTAACTCTGTGGGAGACTGGGCTGTTTCTGATTCTTTTTTTTGAGGGGTTTTCCTTCTAGTCATTTTGCTCAGTGCAGAGTGGCCAAAAACAAGTTGTATTGGGAAAAGGAGAAAAAGAGAGAGAAGGAAAGAAAAGAGAGAAAAAAGAGAAAGAAGAAAAAAATAGGGGAAAAAGAGAAGAAAAAGAAAGAAAAAGAAAGAAAGGAGAAAAAAGAAAAAAGGGGGGTGGGGGAAGCAATCATAAATCAAGAAGAAAGAGAGAGAAAAAAAAAGCACAAAACAACAAAAAAAAAAAAACAAAAAAAAAAAAAACAAAAAACAAAAAAACCCACGGGGGAGTATCTTCTGATTCTGTGTAGTTTAAGTCCCTTGACTTCCCTTGGAACTGGTCCGTCTCGCTGGTCTTCTGGGGGAGGGGCCTGCTGTGCTGATTCTCAGGTGTTAGCACTTGGGGGAGCTGCTCTGCCCCTGCCTGGTGCAGGGCTCGGTGGGGGTTGTTCACCCCGTGGGGCCCCGGGAGGAAGCCACAGTGGCGGGGGCAGCTCTGGGACCTTGGAGTCAGCCCCGCAGTAGCTCCGGGGCTCTCCGTCTGCAGGGCCTGGGGGCTCCGGGGCGGGGCCGCTGATCTGCTCAGTTCCAGGCAGGAGCGTCCTTGCTGTCCTGGGCCCTCCCGGCCTCTGCCTGTCCCGGGGGAGGCCGGATCCTGGGCTGTGTCCCGGCGCCCTGTGCTCCGGGGCCTGCGCTGTTTGATTCGCGCTCCCGGCGGTGCAGCCCCCTCCGCGGAGCCGCCGCCCGAGCCCCTCCGAGCTGCTGCGGGTCCCGCCGAGCGCTGCAGCCCTTAGGGAGCTCGGCGCATCTCCCGGGCGCAGTTCCTCTGTTACTGTCCCAGGAACCCGAGGGCATCCCCGCCTTTCTGGGGATCCTGCTCCAATTCCCGGGGAGCCCCTTTCCGCGCGGAAGGTCGGTGCAGCTCCTGCTCCTCCGGGACGGGGCTCTCCTGTCCTGGGGACACTCGCCCCGGCCTCAGCCCGGCTCCTCGCAGGCCCCTCCCCCTTGGAGGCCTTTTGTTCCTTTATTTCTTTTTTCCCGTCTTCCTACCTTGATAGAAGCGCGAACTCTTCTCACTGTAGCGTTCCAGCTGGTCTCTCTTTAAATCTCAGGCCGAATTCGTAGGTTTTCAGGATGATTGGATGGTTTTCTAGGTAATTTGCTGAGGACAGGTGACCTGGAGACCCTACTCCTCCGCCATCTTGCCCCTCCTTCTGTGACCTTATTTGCAACAGTTCTTGGTACTTGAGTCACCAAAGGGAAGGAAAACAAAATCAAAAATGAATTCTATGGACTACATTAAGGAAGGAGCTGTCATACAGCTATGGAGACACTCAACATAATTAAAAGGAAACCTAATGAATGGGAAAACATATGGGTGCCTGAGTAGCTGGAACATATGTTTTTGGCTCAGATCATAATCCCAGGGCTCTGGGATTGAGACTAGCATGACTCCTTGTGGGGAACTCACTTCTCCTGCCTATGTCTCTGCGTCTCTGTGTAATGAATAGATAAATAAAATCATCCAAAAGAATGGGAGAAGATATTTGCAAATCTATCTTCAGATTAAGGCTTTTTTCCTATATCGACAAATAAATTATCAAGGTAAACAAACACAAGGGGAAAAGTTAAGTCAGAAATGGGCAGAAGACATGAAGAGACACCCTGTCCTGAGATGAGTTGCCGACTCTCACCTTATATGAGGTAGGTCATCCACATGCAAAATGAAATTTATTGTCTCCTCTAGGTCTGCCTTATATCAACTGCATGATTAAACCAGACAATGGATCATAAAGATAAGAGAGAAATATTTTCTGCCCCAGACTGGAGGACCTACCAGAAAACCTGGGAAGAAAACTACATAAAGAAAAAGAAAAATTGGTAAACTGGAAAGAAATATTTTTTTTGCCTATGACAATGCCCTAAGAGAGTCAGTGAGTAAAAACCTCACATAAAATATGGAAGAAATAAATTAGAGCTTAGGAAAAATCAGGATATAAAATCACCAAATAAAATAAAGATATGCTCTACACACTGACAACAAATTACCAACACAAAATTAACAAAATAATCAACCGTAACTGGTTTCAAAAATAAATATTTAGGATTAAAATTTACTAAGGAGATAAAATATTCTATGGAAAATTATCTATATTGATAAGAGTCTTTTGAAAATGCACCCAGAAATGAAAATAACTCTGCTTACACGTTAGAAATTCGTATAGTCATAGTGCCAGCTACACAGATTTCTATAGAATTCTGAAGCAACACTTGTGGCGAATTTAAAGACTCGAATGTAAGTCTGGAGCTGGTTATATAGTCAGAGGACATGGAAATAAGGTCCTCCCTCCACTGATTAAGCAGGCCAGCCCCAACCCTGCAGCTGGGAGAGGAGCCCCAGCCCCAGGATCCCCAGGTGACCCTCTTCAGGGATCAGGACAGAACACAGGAAACTCACCATGGAGTCTGTGCTCAGCTGGGTTTTCATTGTCGCTTCTTTAAAAGGTAATTCATGGCGAAGAAGATACCATGAGTCTGGGAGTGGAGGTGGGTGAGAGAAACAGGGGATGTGGGACAGTTTCCTGACCAGGATGTCTTGTGTCTGCAGGTGTCCAGGGTGAGGTGCAGCTGGTGGAGTCTGGGGGAGACCTGGTGAAGCCTGAGGGGTCCCTGAGACTCTCCTGTGTGGCCTCTGGATTCACCTTCAGTAGCTCCTACATGAACTGGGTCCGCCAGGATCCAAGGAAGGGGCTGCAGTGGGTCGCAGCTATTAGCAATGATGGAAGGAGCACATACTACGCGGATGCTGTAAAAGGCCGATTCACCATCTCCAGAGACAATGCCAAGAACACGGTGTATCTGCAGATGAACAGCCTGAGAGCAGAGGACACGGCCATGTATTACTGTGCAAGGGACACAGTGAGGTAAACTCATTGTGAACCCAGACACAAACTTCCCTGTAGAAGGGGATCAGGACCACCAGGTGGTGCACACTCCCCACAATTTTTGTCTTGAAGGCCCAGGGGCAGTTTCAGATGGAGGTTCTGGGCAGGTTTCCTGTCAGGGATGGGGCATCCTCTCCAAGGTGCAGTTTCCCCTGGGGAGCTCCTCTGAACACTTGATTATGTGTTTACCTATTCAGTCTCTTTCTTAGAGACTTAGAATTCAACTATAGCACTTGCACTTACCTGTGCATAACTTTTCCTGACCCTAAATTTTAACCAATTACAAATAACTCCATTCACATCATCTGAACCTTTTAATGAGTCCTAGTGGTGATCACTGTGGATCACAGGACCCCAAGCTAACATGCTGTCTTGCACATCACAGTATAGTGGAAACCCCAATCAACACAAGAGAAAAGAGACATTCTACAAAAATGGTAATCACAGCTGGGAGTGAGAGATTCCCAGCATGACATGGAAGGGAAGTGGACTCAGAGGTCATTCACACACACACAAACACACACACACACACACACACACACAGAGAGAGAGAGAGAGAGAGAGAAAGAGAGAGAGAATCACAAGAGTATAACCATTCATCACCTTCACCTTCATGTCTGATGAGAGCCAGGCAGACCTCTCATCACGTCATAAATGCCTGGATAGTGCCAGGGAAGGACACTGGCTCTGGGTGTGTGTTGTGGGTCAGTGGTGGGGATGAGATGCTGCTCGAGGAGGGGCTTGTGTGGAGTTAGTGTCCCAACTGCATCAAAAGAGGGAACCCCTGAGTTATTATTTGATTTCTTATCCTTTGGGTGGAGTAGAAGAATGAGGAAGGAATGTCAGGGAGCTAGCAGGCAATAAAGACTGGACATGGTATGAGGAATCATTTCACTAAACAAGCATGAAACTGGAAGGACAAAAGAGAAACATGGTCATTCTCAGTAGACAGATGTCTGAATCATAGGGAAAGGAGATGAATAATATATGGAAGCAGCACGAAACTTTAAATAATAATACAATTAGGCCAAGATCCTACCTGGGTCTCAGATGGAAGCTGTCCTCTCCCCAAGGTCACAATCTGGTTCTGAAGGTCATGTATACACCATGTGCTCAGAGACCAGAAGGTTCTACTGGATCAGTGAGGAACCTCAGGGTGAGGAGCTGGATTGGAGGACCTTCCACCTGCAGGGAATAACTCATCGATCCTTCTGGTGCTGATGTCAGGTCACTGTGTGTGACCTCTACCATGCCCATGTTGGAACCTAACGCCCATGAGATGGGGAAGGAGGTGGAGCCTTAGGGGAACATTTAGGTAAGGAGGTGCAGCCTCATGATAGGATCAGGGCCCTTATAAACCAGGACTGGGAAAGCTCCCTGCACCCTGGCCCCATGTGAGGTGATGGGGAAAGGATGGGGTAGGACGGGAGCACTCTCCAGAGACCACATCTGCGTGCACTTGGACCTCAGACGTCCCAGATTCCATATCTGTGAAGAGGAGTGTCTGTTGTTTGATCCTCCCAGTCCATGTATGATGTTCCAGGAATGTGGACAGGTGAAAGTCCATTTTTTCTTTGTTTAAATTGAATTTACCAATATTTACTACACACTCAGTGCTCATCATATCACGTCCCCTCCTTAACTCCCATCACCCAGTTCCCCCATCCCCCAACCACTCTCTTCCAAAGACCCTCAGTATTTTTCCCTCCGGAGTTAACTGTCTCTCATGATTTGTCTTCCTCTGTAATATTACCCCACTAAGTTTCACTCCTCCGTTATGGTCTCTTTCAATATTTCCTATATTCCACATATGGGTGAGACCATATCATTGCCTCTCTGTGATTAATTTATCTCAGTATAATAGCTCCACTTCCATCCAAGTTGAAGGAAATGTTATTTCATGTTATTCATCCTTTCTGACAGCTGTGTAATATCCCATTGTATATATAAATCGCATATATAGTATATTTTTATAGGAGTTCGATTTGCCAACATATAACAGCCAGTACTCATTCTTTCAATTGCCCACCTCAGCTCCTGTCATCCAGGTACCCCAACCCGCCAACCTTCTTCCCTTCCACTACTCATTGTTTTCTTCCCCAATAGGTAGGAGTTTCTCTTGTACTGTTACTGTCTCTGATGATTCCCACTCATTCTGTCTCCTCTCCCCTTTATTCCCTTGCACTATTTTTATGTACTTTGTGTGTGTGTGAAACTATATAATGCTTGTCCTTCTCTAAATCACTTACTTCACTCAGCATAATACCCTCCAGTTCCATCCACATTGAAGCAAATGGTGGATATTCGTCGTTTCTAATGACTGAGTAATGTCCTATTGTATATATAAACCACATCTTCTCTATGCATTCATCTGTCGATGGACACCAAGGCTCCTTCCACATCTTCTTTATCACTCTTCTGTAGAAGGGCATCATGATTCCTCCCACAGTTTGGCTATTCTGGACATTGTTGCTGTGAAGATTGGGGTGCAGGGGTCCCTTAATTACATTAAATTTGCGTCTTTGGGGTAAATAACATGTAGTGGAATGCCTGTGTTCTAGGGTAGCTCTATTCTCACTTTTTCAGGACATTCCATTCTGTTTTCTGGAGTGGCTGAACAAGCCTGCATTCCCACCAAAAGAAGAGAAAGTTCCACTTTCTCGATATCCTTGCTTATATTTATTGTTTTCGGCCTTGTTACTTTATCCATTCTGAGTTGTATAAGTGGGATCTTAGTGTGGTTTTCATTTGTATTTCCCTGATGTCAAGTCAAGTGTTCCTGCTGATTTTCCATTTTGGGCCAGGTAGAGAAGATGGGGTGTTGGAGATCAGGGAGCGAGCAGGTAACACTTCAGAATACTGTGTTATGAGAAATTCCACTTAACAATTATGAGAGAACAAAAGTGGAGGAGGACCTTCCACCTGCAGGGAATAACTCATGGATCCTTCAGGTGCTGATATAGCTAACTCTGTGTCACATCTACCATCCCCATGTGGGAACCAAATGTCTATGTGATGGAAGAACGTGTTGGGGCCTTAGGGGAGCAATTAGGTGAGGAGATGGAGCCTCATGATGCAATCAGGAACCTTATACATCAGGATATGGATAGCTCTACACCCTCTGGCTCCATGTGAGGTGACAAGGAAAGGACGGGCTAGGACGTGGGCTCTCCAGACACAACATCTGCTTGCACCTGACCTTACACTTCCCAGACTCCAGAGCTGTGAGAATGAGCGTCTGTTGTTTAGTCCAATGAAACTGGGAATGTGGGGACATCACCCAGAAACACTTAAACAGGGTCTCACCTCTTATTATTCCTATACTAGTCTGTTATCTAGTCATTTGCAAATATTTTCTCCCATTCTGTAGGTTGTCTTTGAGTTTTGTTGACTGTATCCTTTGTTGTGCAAAAGCTTCTTATCTTGATGAAGTCCCAATAGTTAATTTTTGCTTTTATTTCTCTTGCCTTCATGGATGAATCTTGCAAGAATTTACTGTGGCCAAGATCAAAAAGGGTTTTGCCTGTGGTCTATAATTCTCCATTTTGGTGGAGTTTTTGTCTGGTTTTGGATTTAAGGTGATTCTGGCCTCATAAAAAGAGTTTGGAAGTATTCTGTCCCTTTCTATCTTTCAGAACAGCTTTAGTAAATAGGTATGGCTTCTTCTTTAAATGTTTGATAGACTTCGCTGGGAAGCCATCTGGCCCTGGACTTTTGTGTCTTGGGAGGTTTTTGATGACTGCTTCAATTTTCTCCTTGGGGACAGCCCTGGCGGCGCAGAGGTTTAGCGCCACCTGCAGCCCAAGGCATGATCCTGGAGACCCTGGATCAAGTCCCATGTCAGGCAGCGTGATGCCTGCTGCTCCCTCTGCCTGTGTCTCCGCCTCTCTTTCTCTCTCTCTCTCTCTCTCTCTCTGTCTCTATTAATAAATAAATAAAATCTTTAAAAAGTTTCCTCCTTGGTTATTTGCCTGTTTGTGTTTTCTATTTCTTCTCATTCCAGTTTTGCTTATTTGTGGTTTTCCAGAAAAGCATCCATTTCTTCTGGATTGCCTAATTTATTGGCATATGAGTGGTCCTAATATATTTTTAAATTGTTTGTATTTCCTTCCTATTGGTTGTGAGGTATTGGGACTTCATTAAGATTCAAAGCTATGCACAGCAAAATAGTCAACAAAACTCAAAGACAACCTATTGAATAGGAGAAGATATTTGTAAATGACCTATCAGATAAAGGGCTAATATCCAAGACCTATTTTAAAAAGTTATCTACGTTACTTGCTGGTAAGAGATGAGTTGAGGACCCGTACTCCTCCATCATCTTGCCCCTAACATTTATTTATTTATTTATTTATTTATTTATTTATTTATTTATTTATTTTCAGAGAAAGTGACAAAAGACTTTGAGGGTAACAGATAGAAAATCTCAAGAAGATTCTTCAATGAGCACAAAGCCTGACCAGGGGCTTGATCCCAGGAACTTAAATCATCATCTCAGCAGAAATCAAGAATCAATGGCTAACTGAAAGTTTCCCCATGGGCATCATCCTTGGGCCAATTTTCTAAAGAATGCATTTATTTATTGATGAGCGACACACAGAGACAGAGAAGCGGACTCCATGCAGCATGCCTGATGCTGGACTTGTTCTCAGTACTCAGATATCATGCCCTGAGCCAAAGGCAGACACTCAGCAACTGAGGCACCCAGGTGGGATTGAGTCCCACATCGGACTCCCTGCGTGGAGCCTGCTTTTGCCTCTGCCTGTGTGTCTGCCTCTCTCTCTCTCTCTCTCTCTCTCTCTCTGTGTGTGTGTGTGTGTGTGTATCTCTCACGAATATATAAATAGATTCTTTAAAAAATAAATAAAATGCAAGTAGGACAGGGAGTGCTACAGGGTGTTTAAGTCTCCTGTTCTTTCAGGAGCATTTAACAAGATCTAGGCAATGAGGAGCACATTTGCAGGACAAGCAATTCCATGGCTTTTACATATCGGAGGTGTGAAGAGATGGAGGTGGGAATGCACTGATTACCTCACTAGATGCAGTATATTGGAGACACACTGATCCAGGAATAAGACATTCAGGTCTCAGAGCCAACATCAGGTTTATAGAGGCTCTTTCATTCAGAGATGGCTTCACAATGAGGAGGATGTCCTGTGGCTTCCAGATCTTCAGTGGAGACATTCACTCTGCAAACAGTTCAGGGATCTAGAAAGGGACCTACGTCATCAATGAGGATTAGGACTTGGGCCTCAGGTTCATACATAGCACAGTCCTGTGATGATGATCTGCTCCTTCTCTAGATGAGGCTTGTCTTGAGTATGAAATACTCCATCTCATGAATATGCAAATTGTCCGTGATGCATTAGGATAATAAGTATAGGAATATCTGTGCCCTGAATCACGAACACCTGCACACCCTTCCTCCAGAAGCTCCTGTGAGCACAGTCCTCACCATGGACTGCAGCTGGAGAATATTCTTCCTGCTGGCACTGGCCACAGGTAGGGGACACCCCACCAATAAGACTGAGGACAGGACCAGGCCCAGTCAAGAATGACTTCATCCCCTCTTGTTCCTCTCCACAGGTGTGCACTCTGAGGTCCAGCTGGTGCAGTCCGGGGCTGAGGTGAAGAAGCCAGGGGCATCTGTGAAGGTCTCCTGCAAGACATCTGGATACACCTTCATTAACTACTATATGCACTGGGTACGACAGGCTCCAGGAGCAGGGCTTGATTGGATGGGACGTATTGATCCTGAAGATGGTGCCACAAACTATGCACAGAAGTTCCAGGGCAGAGTCACCCTGACAGCAGACACATCCACAAGCACAGCCTACATGGAGCTGAGAAGTCTGAGAGCTGAGGACACAGCTGTGTACTACTGTGCGAGACACAGTGTGAGAACCCACATCCTGGAAGTGTCAGAAACCCTGGTGAGAGAGCAGCTGTGATGGGTAATTGAGGAGTGATACAAACAAGGATTATCTGACTTCCTGATACCAACATGTCAGGGGGTTGGACAAACTTAATATACTCTTGTGCACATCATTGTATCTACAAAGGTTTGAAGTGACAGTTACACAGAAAGAATGATCCTAGTTAAACACTTTGCATAAAATTTTTTTCTTATATTTTATTGTGCAGATTTTTGCAACCTATTTGGACACAAAAGGTGAAAATCCTTGAGGTCTTATCTGGGAAGTGTTGTAAAGTGTTGTGCTACACAATCTGAGACTGTTGATTTGCCTGCAACAGGGTCAAAAATTTTCTCACTTGTATTGAAATGTGACAGTGTCCAGGGTGAGGTGCAGCTGCTGGAGTCTGGGGGAGACCTGGTGAAGCTTGGAGGTTCCCTGAGACTCTCCTGTGTGGCCTCGGGATTCACCTTCAGTAACTACAGCATGAGCTGGGTCCGCCAGGCTCCAGGGAAGGGGATGCAGTAGGTCGCAACTATTAGCAATAGTGGAAGTAGCACAAACTACGCAGACGCAGTAAAGGGCCAATTCACCATCTCCAGAGACAACGCCAGAACACAGTGTATCTACAGATGAGCAGCCTGAGAGCCGATGACATGGCCATGTATTACTGTGCAAGTGACACAGTGAGGGGACCTCATTGTGAGCCCAGGCACAAACCTCCCTGTAGAAGGGGATGGGGACCACCAGGTGTGTGCACTCCTCACCACTTCTGTCTTGAAGGCCCAGGAGCAGGTGCAGATGGAGCTTCTGGGCAGGTTTTCTGTCAGGGTCTGGGCTTCCTCTCCAAGGAGCAGTTTTCCCCAGGGAGTCTCTCTGGGCACAGGATTCTGTGCTCACCTTCTCAGTCTCTAACTTACAAACTTCATTGTCATGGAACGAGAAATATTCAAATGTCCATAAATGACAGTTTCTTTTGCTTTGCTTATTCCTTATTCAGTTTCTGATTTGGAAACTTTGCTTGTTTTATTCAAAACTCTTCTTATATGCACAAGGACATATTTGCTTAAACTTTCTTACTACTCTCCCTAAATATCAGTTTATTACTCATATCTCCACATACTGCAACTTCTCCTTTATAAAGTCCCAGCTGTATACATGGATTATGACAGGACCAACCAGCTCTGTGTGCATGGTTTTTTAAAGAGCATAAAGTACACGCTACTCATGCCCCTACAAAGCCTCAAAAATCAAAAAGAGAGAAGATGGAGTGCAGGCATGACTTCAGTCTTGAACCACACTGACAGAATCAATATTAGCATCAACCTGGGAAAGCAAGGGACACCAAGAACTACGTTGTGAGGAGTGTAGTCTAAAGAGCCCCCCCACACACACACACAAGAGTACAATCCTTTATCACCTTCATCATCGTGTCTGTTGAGAGCAGGGCAGGCCTCTAAGCAAGTCATAAGTGCTTGAATTTGGGAAGGACACTGGCTCAAGATGTGTGTTGTGGGTCAGTGGTGGGGACAAGGTCTTGCTCCAGGAGGGGCTTGTGTGGAGTCAGTGTCTCTCCTGCATCAAAGGAAGAAATTCAAGGGTTCCTGCTGGGTTTCCCATGGGTTGGGCAGGAAGAGAAGAGGGAGGACTGGTGATCACAGGAGTAAGCAAGTGACACTCAAAGATAAAGTGTGATGACAAATTCAACTAAACTATTATGAAAACTGAGAGAAAAAAAGTGGAGGAGGACCTTCCACCTGCAGGGAATAACTCATGGATCCTTCAGGTGCTGATATCAGCTCACTATGTGTGACCTCTACATCCCTGTTGGAACCTAACATCCATGTGATGGGAGGTGGAAGTGGGGCCTTAGGGGAGCATTTAGGTCAGGAGGTGCAGTCTCATGATGGGATCAGGAACCTTCATACACCAGGACTGGCAAAGCTCCCTACACTCTCACCCCATGTGAGGTGATGGGGAAAGGACAGGCTAGGACAGGGGCACTCTCCAGACACCACATCTGCCTGCACCTGGACCTCAGACATCCCAGACTTCAGAACTGTGAGAATGAATGTCTGTTGTTTAATCCACCCAGTCTGGGAATGTGGTGACATCACCCAGACACACTAAAACAGTGTCTTTCCACGTTTTTGTCTTTTACAAACTGTTTCCAAGAAAACACTTAATTTATGACAAAAGAGAACAGGAAACCCAAACATGGACTCACTGTCCTCTGCCACCTTCAATGCCCCTGTGCTTAGCAGCTAGGCATCACGTTGGTGACACACATTCTTCCTACCACTCTGGGGTTCTTTTGACCCATTAGTATCCTGGGATTCCTCCCAATTTACTACCTGAGCAGCTTTAACCCAGGCACATCCTCCATGGAAGTGGAGGTCCAGAAGTTCAGAATTTCTTGTCTGCTGCTCATCATACTATACAGAATATTCTGGATCAGCCTCCATCCTGCCCTCATCGCTATAGCTATATATCCCTATGACAACATCCACAACTCCTACGTCCAAAATGACGTTGATTTTCTACCTCTGAACTTGCAATTCCTGTTCTCACAGAACTCTGAGTGATTTCCTGCATGATCAGAATGATTCGATAAATATCTCTCATGTTCCAGGAATGAGACAAGCTCAGGAACCCTAGTCCAGCATCTTAACTCCTCCTTCCCAATGCTGTTATAGCAAACACCTTGTGGGGAATTCCCTCTGTTTTATATGCAGGGATTAAAATGGGGATTCTGGAATTTGATGTCAAAGTCAACTAAATTTATATCCTTCCCAACTCTTATCTCAGTCCTGTGGATTCATTTTGTGTTTGAGTGTATGTTGTACAATTATTAAATTATTTTGCAGTAAGTAATGGTGACATATGTGGTCCATGCATTGTCCCTAATTAGTACATAGAAAGGAAATCACCTCTCAACATGTGACACGAGCTTTGGGCAGGAGGTTGGGCATCCTTCACAAGGAAAAGTATTGTAGGAATATTATTATCACAACTCTATGTCTTCATGCCATTGAAGAAGATGCACTTTGGATGGTGTGGGCAGCTGGCAGTCTCCCTGATGTACAGGATCCCCTCAGGGATGGAAACTGCTGGATCTGGAGACAGAACAGTACTCCTGTCTCATTTGGCAGGGTCAAAGAGACTGACCTGAGAAACCCAAAATTGAGGAGGATCAGAGCAGGAAACTGGAATTGAAATTCCTTAATCATGGCATTTTCTCTAAGTTTCCCTCTTCCTCTGTACAAAAGCCAGCTTTATTTCCTCCTCCAGAATAACATCTTTATGATAGAGTTCACATAGGGTGCTGGGTCTGGGTTCAGAGAGTGTCTGTGGTGTGTGCTGCATGCTCTGTGCTGTCCTGTTTTGGCTGCTATTTCCCCCAGAACAGGCATCTACACAGGCCCTCCTTGCCAGCAGTGAGCAGTGTGTGGTGCCAGGCCAGTGTGTGGTGTGTTTTAACTGGGTGTGCTCTGGTCTGCTTGTTAAATGAGCCCTGATACCACCTCCACTAGAACTGAGGTCCTGCTGAATTCTCTGGTCTGGAGATGTGGCTGGGCAAGGATGCAGTCATTCAAGGAAACCATACAGTGCGACATCAAATATGTAATAGTAGACCTACTCTATGATCCCGCATCTGTACTGGCATTCACTCTAAGAATACAAAAGTACTAAGATGCCTGGGTAGCTCAGGAGTTGAGTGCATGCCTTCACCTCAGGTCATGTTCCCAATCTGGGGATTGAGTCTCATATCAGGCTCGTGGGAGGAGCCTGTTTCTCACTTTTTGTCACTCTCTTTGTGTCTCCCATGAATAAATAAATAAATAAAATCATTAAAACGAAAAGTATTCTGAGATACCTGGGTGGCTCAGTGGTTGAGCATCTGCCTTTGGCTCATGGCATAATCCCAGAGTCTGGGGGTCGATTTCCACATCAGGCTTCCTGCATTTACCCTGCTTCTCCCTCTGCTGTGTCTCTGTCTCTCTCTGTGTGTGTCTTTCTCATGTATAAATAAATAAAGTCTTCAAAGAATAAAAGAAAAAAATACAAAAAAATTCAAAGGGATACATGCACCTGTATTTTTACAGCAGCATCATGTACATTAGTCAAACTATCAAAACTATCCATACATGAAATGAAATCTAATCCATTTGGAACTATGGGGATGGGGGTAGCAAGTATAATGCTAAATGAAGTGAGTCAGTCAAAGTAAGGCAATCACTGTATTATTTCAGTCATGTATTGAATTTAAGAAAGAAAAAAATATGAGCAATTGGGAATAAAGTCGATACATAGACCAAGGATATATACAGACAATGCTATAAAACTAGGAATCAATTACTAGAAGGAGTTTAGAAGAAACTCAAAAACATGGAGGTTAAAGGGAATCCTACTAAAAGATGAACAGCTCAACAAGGAAATGAGAAAAGTACTAAAAATATTCTTGCACACTAATGAAAATGAAAGCATATCTATTCAAAACTGTTGCCATACAAAAAGATAGTCATAAGAGGGAAATAGATTGCACCACAAGTTTTCCTCCAACAATTTGAAGAAGAAAATCAAATAAACAAACTATCCTCACAAGTAAAGGAATTGGAGAAAGAAGAGCAGGTAAACTCTACACCAAGTAGAAGAAGAGATTTAATAAAGATTCTAGCAAAACTCAATGAAATAGAGACTAGATGAACTCTAGAACACATCAATCACACCAGGCTCTGGTTCTTTGAAAGAATTAATAAGGTAGATACACACCTAGCTAGGTAATTAAAAAGAAAAAGCTGAAAGAGGAAGAAGTAGAAAACAAGAAAATATCAATAAAAAGTGAGGAAATTGAGGCTGCTATCAAAATTCTCCCAAGACACAAACACCCAGGGCCTGATGGCTTCCCAGGAGATTTCTTCCAAACATTTAAAGAAGAAATAGTACCGTTAGGACTGAAGCTGTTTCAAACGATAGAGAAAGAAGGACTACTTCTAAATCCCTTCTATGGGGCCAGCATTACCTTGATCCCAATACCAGACAAAAACACCGCCAAAAGGGGAATTATAAACCATTTTTCCTGATAACATGGATGCAAAATTCTCACCAAGATACTAGACAACAAGATCAAATAATACATAAAGACCATTATTCACAGTTACGAGGTGGGATTTGTCCCTGGAATAATACGGTGGCCCAAAATATGTAAAACAATCAGTGTAATAGGACACATCAATAATAGAAAAGACAGGACTCCTGAATGGCTCAGTGGTTTAGTGCCTGCCTTCGGCCCAGGGCATGATCCTGAAGTCCCAGGATTGAGTCCCATGTAGAGTCCCTGCATGGAGCCTGTTCTTCTGCCTGTGTCTCTGACTCTCTCTCTCTCTCTCTCGCTCGCTCGCTCGCTCGCTATCTCTCAAATAATAAATAAATAAATAAATAAATAAATAATAATAAATAAATAAATAAATAAATAAATAAATAAAATCTTAAAAAAATAATAGAAAAGACAAGACGTATATGGTCCTTTCTCTAAATGCAGAGAACGCATAGGCCAAATTATGGCAGGCATTGCTGAGTAAAATCTTCAATGTAGAGTGTAGAGAAAACATTCTTCAATATCTTAAAAGTTAATTATTAAACGTTCAAAATGAATCTCATACCAATTGGGGACCAAAGAGTTTAAAAAAATGTTTAGGATGTTCAGGAGGACAGCGGAGGTGAACACTGTCACCAATTCTGCTCACAAAAGAAGTATAATTCCTAGAATCAACAATAAGACAACAAAATAAATAAAAAACATTCAAAATGGCAAAGAAGAAATCAAACTCTCCTTCTGTAAAGGACATGATATTTGTATATAAACTCCAAGAGATAACACCTAAAATTTCTATAAATGATATAGCATCTTAGCGACATGGCAGGAGATGAAACCAAGGCATAGAAGACAGCTGCATTCCTACACACTAACAATGATACTGTTAACAGAGAAAAGAGTGTATTGAACTCATTTACAATGGCACCAACCATATGATATATAGGATTAAACCTAACCAATGAGGTCAAGGATCTGTACTTTAAATCTAGAGAATATTATGAAAGAAATTAATGAAGACACAAAGAGATGGAGAACATCCAATGCTCATGGATCAGAAGAATAAACATTTTGAAAATGTCTAAGCTACCCAGGACAATCTGGACACTGAATGCGATTCCTGTTAAAATATCACAATCTTTCTTCCCAGTGATGGAACAAATAATCCTAATATTTCTACAAAATCAGAAAAGATCTCCAATTGCCAGAGTAAGGTTTACAAAGAAAGCCAAAGCTGGGCACATCAGAATGCCTGATTTCAAGCTGTACTACAAAGCTGTGATAATTAAGACAGTCTGGTCCTGGCACAAAAACAGACACAAAGATCAATACAACAGAATAGAGAACCCAGAAATGAACCCTTAAATGTACGGTCAATAATCTTTAACAAAATAGGAAAGAATATCCCTTGGGAAAATAAAACAGTCTCAAAAATAATTGGCATGTTGAGAATTGAACAGCCCCTGTAGAACAATTAAAGGGACAAATCTCATATGGAAATAAAGAAGATAAATTCAAAATGGTTAAAAGATCTAAATGTGAGATAACAATGCATCAAAATCTCTGCGAGGAGAAGAGAGGGAACAACGTTTTTGAACTTAGCCACAGCAATTTCTTGTAAGGCATATCTATAATGGCAAGGGAAGCAAAAGCAAAAATGAATTTTGGGAGCTCCATCAAGATAAAAATGCTCTGCAGAGCAAAGGAATCTGACAAAAGAACAAGAACACAACACATAGAAGGGTAGATGACATTAGCAATTGACATATCAGACAAAGGGCTTTCTATCCAACATGTATAATGAACTTATCAAAATCGACGCCCAAGGAACAAGCAACCCAGTAAAGAAAAGGGGAGAAAACATAAACAGAAATTTATCCAATAAAACCTACATATGGCCAACAAGTCCATGAAAAATGCTCCACATCACTTGCTACCAAGGAAAAGCACATCAAAGCCACAATCATCTGTCACTTTACACCACAGAGAATAAAGAAAATTAATACGAAAGAAAAATAACAAATGGTGGAGGGACGTGGAGAAAGGGGAACCCTCTTGCACTGTTGGTGGGAATGTGAACTGGTGCAGCCACTCTCGAAAACTGCGTGGATTCCTCAAACAGTTAAAAATAGATCTGCCCTACGACCCAGCAATTGCACTGCTGGGGATTTACCCCAAAGATACAGATGCAATGAAATAGCAGGACACCTGCATCCCAATGTTTATTACAGCCATGTCCACAAGAGCCAAATTCTTGGGTAAGCCACGATGTCCTTTGACAGATGAATTGATAAACATATGAGGTTTATATATACAAAGGGATATTTCTCTGTCACCAGAAAGGATCAATAGCTATTATTTCTTCAAGGTATATGGAATTACAGGGTATTATGCCAATGAAATAAGTTAATCGGAGAAGGACAATCATCATGGATTCACTCATATGTGGAATATAGAAACAGTAAAAGGGATCGTAAGGGAAGGAGGGAAACTGAGTGGGGATAAATCAGGAGGAAGACAAACCATGACAGATTCCTATCTCTGGGACTCGAACAAAGGGGTGCAGAAGGGCAGGTGGGTGTTGGGACATGGTCCCTGGGTGATGGGCACTAAAGAGGGCATGTGATCAGATGAGCACTTGGTGTTACTATATGTTGGCAAATTGAACTTAAATAAAATATTGAATAAATAAATGAAAAATAAATTATTGAAGAGAGACAATATTATGAGCAATAACATGCCAACATATTCAGCAATCTGGAAGAAATGGATGCCTTCCTATAAATGTAGAAACAACTAAATCTGAAACAGGAATGAATGGAAAAGCTGTACAGACCCAAAACTCAGAAATGAAAATTAGATATATTTAAAAGTCTTCCAACAATCAAAAGTCCAAGGACAGATGGCTGCCCATGGGAATGCAACAAGCATTTAAAATGACTTTATACGGGGATCCTTGCGTGGGTCAGTGGTTTAGCACCTGCCTTTGGTCCAGGGTGTGATCCTGGAGTCCTGGGATCGAGTCCCTCATCGGGCTCCTGGCATGGAGTCTGCTTCTCCCTCCTTCCGTGAAAATATTACAAAGATAGAAATTAAAGGAAACTTCCAAACTCATTCTCCAATGGTAGCATTTCCTTGACCTCAAAAGCAGACAAAGATCCAACTGAAAAGGAGAATTACAGACTAATATCCTTGATGGATATGGATGCAAAATTCTCACCAAGATCCTAACTAACAGGATCCAACAGTACAATAATAGGATAATTCATCATGACCAAATTCGCTTAAATTCTTATATGCAAGGGTGGTTCAGCATCTGAAAATCAAACAATGGGATTTGACTCATTCATAAAAGAAAAGATAAGAATCATTTTGTCCTTTCATCTGAAGCCGAAAAATATTTGTCAAAAGATACTATACTTTCCTCATAAAAACCTTTTGCGGTGTAGACATACGGAGACATTCTCATCACAAAATTTACCTACAGAACACACATGGAGAATGTCATCCTCAACAGGAAAATTTGAGAGCTTTTCCCCTAAATTCAGGTACAGGACAGGGATTCCCACCCTCACCACTCTTCTGCACCATAGTACCAGAAGTCCTAGCTTCAAAAATCAGAAAACCAACATATGTAGAAGTCATCTAAATCATCAAAGAAAAAACTCAAACTTTCTCTCTTCACACATGACACAATACTTTAAGTTCAAATCCAAAAGATTCCTTTGAAACAATTGCTAGAACTGATACCTGAATTCAGCAAAATCAGTGCATGGAAAATCAATACAAGAAAGACAGGGGCTTTTCTATATAGTGCAAATGAAACAGAAAAAAAGAAAATCAAGGAGTGGATGTAATTTATAATTTCGCCATAAATAATCAGATAATGAGGAAAAAAACAAAGAGGGATGGATGGATAGACTAAACATACCAGAACACTTCTGAAAGACAGTATGGAAGACACAAGAGCATAGAAAATATTATTTTCATAGATTAGAAGAATGAATATTGATAAAATACTTATGCTTCCAGAGAAAGCTACACATTCAAAGCCATCCATATAAAAATATCACCAGCATTGTTTACAGATCTAGAGCAAACCATCAGGAAATATTAGGGAACCAAAAAGACCTCAAATATCCAAAGCAATCCTGTTAAAGTAAAGCAAACCTGGAAACATACTGATTCTGGTTGTCAAGGTAAATTACAACGTCTTGATAATCAGGACATTATGGTACTGGCAAAAATTCAGAAAAGTTTGAGAACCCTGAAATGGACCCTGAAATCTAAGGTCAAAAAATCTTGACAAAGCAGGGAAGAATATGCAATGGAAAAAGAAAATCTCTTCAACAAATTGTGTGGGGAGTGTTGGGGAGACACATGCAGAAGAATGAAAGTGGACCCCTTGCTTATATCATTCACAACAATGGACTCAAAGTTGATGAAAGACCTAAACGTGAGTCAGGAAACCATCATAATCCTCAGGAGAACACAGGCGGCACCTTTTCTATCTCGGCTGCAACTACTTCTAGATGTGTCTCCAGAGGCAAGAGAAAGAAAAGGAAAATGAACCATGGCGATTTCATCAAGGAAAGAGCATTTTCACAGCAAAGGAATCATTTGGAGTAATTAAAAAGCAACCTACAGAATGGGAGAAGATATTTTGTAAAGTCTAATCAGATTAAAGGCTCAAATTCAAATCTAAAATGAACTTATCAAGTTCAACAGCCAATCAGAATTGGGCAGAAATTGTGAACAGACTTCCTGTCCTGTCCTGAGATCCCGCATCACACCATATATTAGGGAGCTCATCCACAAGCAAGAAGCAATTCTTTTGCTCTCCTAGATTTGCTATATATCAAATGAAATATTACAACAAAGAATTTGACAAAAAGAGGTAAAGCTTTTATTCCCCTAAATCAAAGATTTCCATAGAAATTAGGCAATAATAAAATAAAAGGTATTAATATCATTCAACAGGAAAAAAATAATTTGCTTTTATATGACATTGTCATATAAATGGTGAATGGGGACAAACCTTACAAAAAAGAGTTGAAGTTAGTAATGAGCTCAAGGAAAATACAGGATATGAATCCAAAATACACATTAAAGCTAATTTCTACACACTAACAACAAATTATCACTATACAATTTAAAAAACAATCCCCTTTACAAAAGTAACAAAAAATAATATTTATGATTAAAGTTCATTACGGAGAGAAAATAATTTTTAAAAATGACCTATATTAATGATAGAGTTTTTATTTTTTTTATTTATTTATGATAGTCACAGAGAGAGAGAGAGAGGCAGAGACACAGGCAGAAGGAGAAGCAGGCTCCATGCACCGGGAGCCTGACGTGGGATTTGATCTCGGGTCTCCAGGAACGCGCCCCGGGCCAAAGGCAGGCGCCAAACTGCTGTGCCACCCAGGGATCCCAATGATAGAGTTTTTAAAAGGCACAAAGGCAAAGATAAATATGTAGATGGATTAGAACATGATAAATCCCCTGTATCACCAAAACAAAGTGATGAACAGTTGTGAAGTAATGTATGTATATAACTTCCAAAGTATTGAATCCAGTCTGGAGCTGACTACATAGCCAGAGTACATGCAAATTGGGCCCTCCCTCCACTGATTAAACCAGCCCAGCCCCGACCCTGTGGCTGGGAGAGCAGCCAGAGTCCCAGGATCCCCAGGTGACCCAATTCAGTGCTCACTACACAACAGAGATAAACTACCATGGAGTCTGTGCTCAGCTGGGTTTTCCTTGTCACTATTTTAAAAGGTAATTCATGGAGAACCAGGGACCTTGAGTCTGTGAGTAGAGGTGAGTGAGAGAAACAGGGGATGTGGGACAGTTTCCTGACCAGGATGTCCTGTGTCTGCAGGTGTCGAGGGTGAGGTGCAGCTGGTGGAGTCTGGGGGAGACCTGGTGAAGCCTGGGGTGTCTCTGAGACTGTCCTATGTGGGCTCTGGATTCACCTTCAGTAGCTACTGGATGTACTGGGTCCGCCAGGCTCCAGGGAAGGGGCTCCAGTGGGTCGCATGGATTAGGTATGATGGAAGTAGCACAAGCTACGCAGACGCTGTGAAGGGCCGATTCACCGTCTCTAGAGACAACGCCAAGAACACGCTGTATCTGCAGATGAACAGCCTGAGAGCCGAAGACACAGCCGTGTATTACTGTGTGAGGGACACAGTGAGGGAACCTCAGTGTGAACCCAGACACAAATCTCCCTGTCGAAGGGGATCAGGACCACCAGGGGATGCACACTCCTCACCACTTCAGTCTTGAAGGACCAGGAGCAGGTGCAGAGGGAGGTTCTGGGCAGATTTACACTGGGCTTCTGGGTTTCCTCTCCATGGAGCAGTATCCCCCAGGGAGCCGCTCTGAACACTTGGTTATGTGTTTACCTCTTCAGTCTCTTTCTTAGAGACTTAGAAATTCAACTATAGCACCTGCACTTACTTATACTTAACTTTTCCTGACCCGAAATATTCATCTATGACAAATAACTCTATTCAGATCATCTGAACATTTTCATGAGTCCTCGTGACGCTCACTGTGGATCAAAGGACCCCAAGCTAATATGCTGTCTTGCACATAATGGTATAGAGGAATCTGCAATCAACACAAGGGAAAAGAGACATTCTACAAAAATGTTAATAATGGCCTGAGAGTGAGAGAGATTCCCAGCATGAAATTGGAGGGATGTGGACGCAGAGGTGATTCACACACACACACACACACACACACACAAACACACACAATCAGTAGAGTATAAGATTTAATCATCTTCATCTTCATGTCAGATGAGAGCCAGGCTGGCCTCTCATCACGTCATAAATGCCTGGATGGTGCCAGGAGGTACACTCGCTTAGGGTGTGTGTTGTGCGTCAGTGTTGGGGACGGAGTCCTGCTCCAGGATGGGCCTGTGTGGAGTCAGTGTCCCAACTGCTTCTAAAGAAGGAACCCTGGGTAATTGTTTGAGTTCTTATCTTTGGATGGAGGAGAGGCTTGTGGATGGAACATCAGGGAGCTAGCAGGCAGTAAAGAATGCACATGGTGTGAGGAATAATTTCACTAAATAAGTATCAAACTGGAAGGACAAAAGAGAGACGTGGTCATTCTCAGTAGACAAAATTCTGAATCCCATGGAAAGGAGATGAATAATATATGGAAGCAGCATGAAACACAAAATGACAATACAAATAACTAAGATCCTACCAGATCTCAGATGGAGGCTGTCCTCTCCCCAGTGTCACCAGCTGATCATGTGTCATGTGTCCTCCATGTACTCAGAGACCAGAAGCTTCTATTGGATGCATGAGGATCCTTAAGGTGAGGAGCTTGAAGGGTCTTCCCCCTACAGGGAATAACTCGTGGATCCTTCAGGTGCTGACGTCAACTCACTTTGTGTGACCTCTACCATCCCCATGTTGAACATAATGCCCATGAGATCAGGGGAGGAGGTGGGGCCTTTGGGGAGCACTTAGGTCAGGAGGTGCAGCCTCATGATAGGATCAGAGCCATTATAAACCAGGACTGGGAAAGCTCCCTGCACCCTGGTCCCATGTGTGGTGACAGGGATAGGACGAGCTAGGATGTGAGTGTTCTCCAGACACCACACCTGCACCTGGACCTCAAACGTCCCAGATTCCAAAGCTGTGAGAATGTTTGTTGTTTGTTCTGCCGAGTCCATGTATGATGTTCCAGCAGGGGCACAGGCTAATCTCCACTTATTTTTCTTTGTTAAGTTGAATTTACCAGGGCGGGGCAGGAGGGCAGATGAGTAGGGTTCTCAAGACACCTGTCCTCATCAACTTACCTAGGTAACTTTTAAATAATCCTCAAAACCTACTAATCCCACTTGAAATTTATTTTTTATTTTTTTTGTAGTTTTATTTTTTTAAATTAATTTTTATTGGTGTTCAATTTACCAACATACAGAAAAACACCCAGTGCTCATCCCGTCAAGTGTCCACCTCAGTGCCCGTCACCCGTTCCCCTCCAACACCCACCCTCCTCCCCTTCCACCACCCCTAGTTCGTTTCCCCGAGTTAGGAGTCTTTATGTTCTGTCTCCCTTCCTGATATATCCCAACATTTCTTTTCCCCTCCTTTATATTCCCTTTCACTATTATTCATATTCCCCAAATGAATGAGAACATACACTGTTTGTCCTTCTCCGATTGACTTATTTCACTCAGCATAATACCCTCGAGTTCCATCCACGTTGAAGCAAATGGTGGGTATTTGTCGTTTCTAATGGCTGAGTAATATTCCATTGTATACATAAACCACATCTTCTTTATCCATTCATCTTTCGATGGACACCGAGGCTCCGTCCACAGTTTGGTTATTGTGGACATTGCTGCTATAAACATCGGGGTGCAGGTGTCCTGGCGTTTCATTGCATCTGAATCTTTGGGGTAAATCCCCAACAGTGCAATTGCTGGGTCGTAGGGCAGGTCTATTTTTAACTCTTTGAGGAACCTCCACACAGTTTTCCAGAGTGGCTGCACCAGTTCACATTCCCACCAACAGTGTAAGAGGGTTCCCTTTTCTCCGCATCCTCTCCAACATTTGTTGTTTCCTGCCTTGTTAATTTTCCCCATTCTCACTGTTGTGAGGTGGTATCTCATTGTGGTTTTGATTTGTATTTCCCTGATGGCATGCACATGAAATTTATTTTTTTAATAATAAATTTATTTTTATTAGTGTTCAATTTCCCAACATGCCGAATAACACCCAGTGCTCATCCTGTCAAGTGCCCCCCTCAGTGCCCGTCACCCATTCACCACCCCCCGCCCTCCTCCCCTTCCACCATCCTGAGTTCATTTCCCAGAGTTAGATGTCTTTATATTCTGTCTCCCTTTCTGATATTTCCTACCCATTTCTTCTCCCTTTCTTACTACTCCCTTTCACTATTCTTTATATTCCCCAAATGAATGACACCACATAATATTTGTCCTTCTCAGATTGACTTATTTCACTCAGCATGATACCCTCCAGTTCCATCCACATTGAAGCAAAAGGTGGGTATTTGTCATTTCTAATGGCTGAGGAATATTCCATTTTATACATAGACCACATCTTCTTTTCCATCATCTTTCGATGGACACCGAGGCTCCTTCCACAGTTTGGCTATTGTGGACGATGCTGCTATAAACATCGGGGTGCAGGTGTCCCAGTGTTTCATTGCATCTGTATCTTTGGGGTAAATCCCCAACAGTGCAATTGCTGGTCATAGGGCAGGTCTATTTTTAACTCTTTGAGGAACCTCCACACAGTTTTCCAGAGTGGCTGCACCAGTTCACATTCCCACCAACAGTGTTAGAGGGTTCCCTTTTCTCCGCATCCTCTCCAACATTTTTGGTTTCTTGCCTTGTTAATTTTCCCCATTCTCACTGGTGTGAGGTGGTATCTCATTGTGGTTCTGATTTGTATTTCCCTGATGGCAAGTGATGCAGAACATTTTCTCATGTGCATGTTGGCCATGTCTATGTCTTCCTTGTGGGATTTCTCTTCATGTTTTTGGCCCATTTCATGATTGGATTGTTTGTTTCTATGATGTTGAGTTTAATAAGTTCTTTATAGATCTTGGAAACTAGCCCTTGATCGGATAGGTCATTTGCAATAGCTTCTCCTATTCTGTAGGTTGTCTTTTAGTTTTGTTGACTGTATCCTTTGCTGTACAATAGCTTCTTATCTTGACGAAGTCTCAATAGTTAAATTTTGTTTTTGAGCAAAAAAGAGACAAACAATTAAAAGATCATGAGGATAGATTAAGGGAAATAAGTGACAGCCTGAGGAAGAAAAACCTACATTTAATTGGGGTTCCTGAGGGCACTGGAAGGGAAAGAGGGCCAGAATATGTATTTGAACAAATCATAGATGAAAAGTTTCCTAATCAGGGAAGGGAAACAGGCATTCAGATACAGGAAATAGAGAGATCCCCCTCTAAAATCAATAAAAACCATTCAACACCTTGACATTTAATAGTTAAGCTTGCAAATTCCAAAGATAAAGAGAAGATCCTTAAAGCAGCAAGAGACAAGAAATCTCTGACTTTTATGAGGAGGAGTATTAGGGTAACAACAGACCTCTCCACAGAGACCTGGCAGGCCAGAAAGGGCTGGCAGGATATATTCAGGGTCCTAAATGAGAAGAACATGCAACCAAGAATACTTTATCCAGCAAGGCTCTCATTTAGAATAGAAGGAGAGATAAAGAGCTTCCAAGACAGGCAGGAACTGAAAGAATATGTGACCTCCAAACCAGCTCTGCAAGAAATTTTAAGGGGGAACTCTTAAAATTCCCCTTTAAGAAGTCCAATGGAGCAATCCACAAAAACAGGTAGTGAATACATATCATGATGACACTAAACCCATATCTTTCAATAGTAACTTTGAACATGAATGAGCTTAATGACCCAATAAAAAGGCGCAGGTTGTCAGACTGTATAAAAAAGCAGGACCCATCTATTTGCTGACTACAAGAGACTCATTTTACAAAAAAGGACACCTACAGCCTGAAAATAAAAGGTTGGAGATAGGCCACAGTAACTTCTTGCAAGATACATTCATGAAGGCAAGAGAAACAAAAGCAAAAATGAACTATTGGGACTTCATCAAGATAAGAAGCTTTTGCACAGCAAAGGATACAGTCAACAAAACTAAAAGACAACCTACAGAATGGGAGAAGATATTTGCAAATGACATATCAGATAAAGGGCTAGTTTCCAAAATCTATAAAGAACTTATTAAGCTCAACACCAAAGAAACAAACAATCCAATCATGAAATGGGCAAAAGATATTAAGAGAAATCTCACAGAGGAAGACATAGACATAGCCAACATGCACATGATAAAATGCTCCGCATCACTGGCCATCAGGGAAATACAAATCCAAACCACAATGAGATACCACCTCACAACAGTGAGAATGGGGAAAATTAACAAGGTAGGAAGCCACAAATGTTGGAGAGGATGCGGAGAAAAGGGAACCCTCTTACACTGTTGGTGGGAATGTGAACTGGTGCAGCCACTCTGGAAAACTGTGTGGAGGTTCCTCAAAGAGTTAAAAATAGACCTGCCCTACGACCCAGCAATTGCACTGTTGGGGATTTACCCCAAAGATTCAGATGCAATGAAACGCCAGGACACCTGCACCCCGATGTTTATAGCAGCAATGTCCACAATAACCAAACTGTGGACGGAGCCTCGGTGTCCATCGAAAGATGAATGGATAAAGAAGATGTGGTTTATGTATACAATGGAATATTACTCAGCCATTAGAAACGACAAATACCCACCATTTGCTTCGATGTGGATGGAACTGGAGAGTATTATGCTGAGTGAAGTAAGTCAATTGGAGAAAGACAAACAGTGTATGTTCTCACTCATTTGGGGAATATAAATAAGTGAAAAGGAATATAAGGGAAGGGAGAAGAAATGTGTGGGAAATGTCAGGAAGGGAGACAGACCATAAAGACTCCTAACTCTGGGAAACAAACTAGGGGTGGTGAAAGGGGAGGAGGGCGGGGGTTGGGGGGGAATGGGTGACGGACACTGAGGTGGACACTTGACGGGATGAGTACTGGGTCTTTTTCTGTATTTTGGTAAATTGAACACCAATAAAAATTAATTTATTAAAAAAAAAGTTTGGAGATCCATTTACCATTTAAAGCGTCCTAAAAAGAAAGCAGGAGTAGTCATCCTCATATAAGATAGACTAAAATTTACCCCAAAGACTGTAGTGAGAGATGAAGAGGGATGCTATATCATACCTAAAGAATCTATCCAGCAAGAGGATGTAGCAATCATCAATATATATGCTCCAAATGTGAGAGTTGCCAAATATATCAATTAATAACCAAAATTAAGACATACTTCAATTATAATACACTTACACTTGGTGACTTTGCTCTAGCATTTTCTACACTTGATAGGTCTTCTAAGCACAACATCTCCAAAGAGATGAGAGCTTTAAATGATACCTTGGACCAGGTGGATTTCACAGATATCTACAGAACTTTACATCCAAACTCAACTGAATACACATTCTTTTCAAGTGCACTTAGAACTTTCTCCAGAATAGACCACATAATGGATCACAAATCACTTCTGAACCAATACCAAAGATTGGGATTGGCCCCTGCATATTCTCAGACCATAATGCCTTAAAATTAGAACTAAATGACCACAAGAAGTTTGGAATAACTTCAAACACGTGGAGGTTAAGGACCATCTTGTTAAAAGATGAAATGGTCAATGAGAACATTAAGGACGAATTAAAAAGTCTCATGGAAACTAATGAGAATGAAGATACAACCATTTAAAATCTTTTGGATACAGCAAAAGCAGGCCTGAGGGGAAAATAAATATCAATACATGCATCCATCCAAAACTGGAGAGAACTCAAATACAAAAGCTAAACTTACACCTAAAGGAGCTACAGAAAAAACGACAAATAGATCCTACACCCAGCAGAGGAAGAGAGTTAATAAAATTCAAGCAGAACTCAACAAAATCGAGACCAGAAGAACTGTGGAACAGATCAGAAAAACCAGGAGACGGTTCTTTGAAAGAATTAATGAGATAGATGAACCACTAACCTGTCTTATTAAATAGAAGAGAGAGAAGACTCAAATTAATAAAATCATGAATGAGAAAGGAGAGATCACTACCACACCAGGGAAATAAAAACGTTTTTAAAAACATATTATGAACAACTATACACCAATAAATTAAGCAATCTAGAAGAAATGGACGCATTCCTGGAAAGCCACAAACTACCAAAACTGGAACTGGAAGAAATAGAAAACCTAAACAGGCCAATAACCAGGGAGGAAATTGAAGCAGTCATCAAAAACCTCCCAAGACACAAAAGTACAGGGACAGATGGCTTCCCTGGGAAATTGTATCAAACTTTTAAAGAAAAATCCATACCTATTCTACTAAAGCTGTTTGGAAAGATAGAAAGAATTGGAGCACTTCCAAATTCGTTCTATGAGGCCAGCATCACCTTAGTTCCAAAACCAAAGACCCCACAAAAAAGGAGAATTACAGAACAATACCCCTGATGAACATGGATGCAAAAATTCTCAACAATATACTAGCAAATAGGATCCAACAACACATTAAGAAAATTATTCACCATGACCAAGTAGGATTTATTCCTGGGACACAAGGCTGGTTCAACACTTGTAAAACAATCAATGTGATTCATCCTAGGAGCAAGAGAAAAACCAAGAACCATATGATCCTCTCAATAGACGGAGAGAAAGAATTTGACAAAATACAACATCCATTCCTGATCAAAACTCTTCAGAGTGTAGGGATAGAGGGATCATTCCTCAACATCTTAAAAGCCATCTACGAAAAGCCCACAGCAAATATTATTCTCAATGGGGAAGCACTGGGAGACTTTCCCCTAAGATCAGGAACAAGACAGGGATGTCCACTCTCACCACTGCTATTCAACCTAGGACTGGAAGTCCTCGCCTCAGCAATGAGACAAAAAGACATCAAAGGCATTCAAATTGGCAAAGAAGAAGTCAAAATCTCCCTCTTCGCTGATGACATTATACTCTTCGTAGAAAACCCCAAAAATCTCCACCCCAAGATTGCTAGAACCAATACAGCAATTTGGTAACTTGGCAGGATACAAAATCAATGCCCAGAAATCAGTGGCATTTCTATACCCTAACAATGAGACTGAAGAAAGAGAAATTAAGGAGTCAATCCCATTTACAATTGCACCCAAAAGCATACAGTACCTTGGAATCAACCTAACCAAAGACGTAATGATCTATACTCTAAAAACTATGGAACACTTCTGAAAGAAATTGAGGAAGACACAAACAGATGGAAAAATATTCCATGCTCATAGATTGGCAGAATTAATATTATGAAATTGTCAATGTTACCAAGGGCAATTTACACGTTTAATGCAATCCCTATCAAGATACCATGGACTTTCTTCAGAGAGTTAGAACAAATTATTTTAAGATTTGTGTGGAATCAGAAAAGACCCCGAATAGCCAGGGGAATTTTAAAAAAAGAAAACCATAGCTGGGGGCATCACAATGCCAGATTTCAGGTTGTGCTACAAAGCTGTGGTCATCAAGACAGTGTGGTACTGGCAGAAAAACAGACACATAGATCAATGGAACAGAATAGAGAACCCAGAAGTGGACCCTGACCTTTATGGTAAACTAATATTTGATAAAGGAGGAAAGACTATCCACTGGAAGAAAGACAGTCTCTTCAATAAATGGTGCTGGGAAAATTGGACATCCACATGCAGAAGAATGAAACTAGACCACTCTCTTTCACCATACACAAAGATAGACTCAAAATGGATGAAAGATCTAAATGTGAGACAAGATTCCATCAAAATCCTAGAGGAGACCACAGGAAACACCTTTTTTGAACTCAGCCACAGTAACTTCTTGCAAGATACATCCACGGAGGCAAGAGAAACAAAAGCAAAAATGAACTATTGGGACTTCATCAAGTAAAGAAGCTTTTTCACAGCAAAGGATTCAGTCAACAAATCTAATAGGCAACTTACAGAATGGGAGATGAGATTTGCAAATGACATATCAGATAAAGGGCTAGTTTTCAAGATCTATAAAGAACTTCTTAAACTCAACACGAAAGAAACAAACAATCCAATCATGAAATGGGCAAAAGACATGAAGAGAAATCTCACAGAGGAAGACATACACATGGCCAACATGCACATGAGAAAATGCTCCGCATCACTGGCCATCAGGGAAATACAAATCCAAACCACAATGAGATACCACCTCACACCAGTGAGAATGGGGAAAATTAACAAGGCAGGAAACCAAAAATGTTGGAGAGGATGCAGAGAAAAGGGAAGCCTCTTACACTGTTGGTGGGAATGTGAACTGGTGCAGCTACTCTGTAAAACTGTGTGGAGGTTCCTCAAAGAGTTAAAAATAGACCTGCCCTATGACCCAGCAATTGCACTGTTGGGGATTTACCCCAAAGATACAGATGCAATGAAATTCCGGGACACCTGCACCCAGATGTTTATAGCAGCAATGTCAAATAGCCAAACTGTGGAAGTAGCCTTGGTGTCCATCAAAAGATGAATGGATAAAGAAGATGTGGTTTACGTATATCATGGAATATTACTCAGTCATTAGAAATGACAAATACCCACCAATTCCTTCAACGTGGACTGGAGAGTATTATGCTGAGTGAAATGAGTCAATTGGAGAAGGACAAACATTATAGGTTCTCATTCATTTGGGGAATATAAATAATTGTGAAAGGGAATATAAGGGAAGGGAGAAGAAATGTGTGGGAAATATCAAAAGGGGACAGAACATACAGACTCCTAACTCTGGGAAATGACCTAGGGGTGGTGGAAGAGGAGGAGGGCGGGTGGTGGGGTGAATGGGTGATGGGCACTGAGGGGGGCACTTGACAGGATGAGCACTGTTGTTATTCTGTATTTTGGTACATTGAACACCAATAAAAAATAAATTTAGTAAAAAAATAAAAGAAATAAAAATAAGGATTCATCTATGAAGGCAAGACAAACAAGAGCAAAATTGAATTATTTGGTCTCCATCAAGATGAAAAGCTTCTGGGATCCCTGGGTGGCGCAGCGGTTTGGCGCCTGCCTTTGGCCCAGGGCGCGATCCTGGAGACCTGGGATCGAATCCCTCGTCGGGCTCCTGGTGCATGAAGCCTGCTTCTCCCTCTGCCTGTGTCTCTGCCTCTCTCTCTATCTCTCTGTGACTATCATAAAATAAGTAAAAAAATTAAAAAAAAGATAAAATGCTTCTGCACATCAATAAAACAGTCAAAAAAACTAAAAGACAAGCTACAGATTGGGAGCAGATTATTTTCAAATAATATATCAGATAAAGAGCTAGTATCTAAGATCTATAAAGAACTTATTAAACTCAACAGTAAAGAAGAAAAGAATCTGAGTAAGCTCAGTAGGGTCAGTGAACTATAGAAAATAACAAACCTATTATTTCTCTAAAAGAACTCGGCAGAACAAAGAAAATCAAGGACTGGATGCAATTTATAATTACACCAGAAATCGTCAGGTAATGAAAAATCCTAACCAAAGTGCCATGGTTGTATGGTCTGAACATTCCAGAATTCGAAGAATGCATATTGATAAAATATCTATGCTACCAAAACCAAGTGACATATTCAAAGACATCCGTATTTAAATATCACCAAAATTTTTCAAAGAGCTAGAGAAAACATCAGAAAATTTTGGGGGAACCACAAAGAGCTCATATAGCCAAAGCAATCCTGAAAAATTAAAGCAAAGCTGTAGACATCCTGATTCTGGTTGTCAAGGTAAATTACAACGTTGTGATAATCAGGACACTATGTCACTGGCACAAATACAGACGTATAGATAAATAGAAAAGTTTGAGAACCCAGAAATGGAACCTGAAGTCTGTGGTCATAAATCCTGACAAAGCAGGAAAGCATATCCAATGGAAAAAAAAGAAATTCTCTTGAACAAATGGCATTGGGAATATTGGAGACCCACATGCAGAAGAATGAAAGGGGACACTTTTCTTAGATCATTCACAGCAATGGACTCAAAGTTGATGAAAGATCTAAATGAGTTGGGTAACCATCAGAATCCTCAGGAAAACACAGGCAGCACTTTTTCTACCTCAGCTGCAACCACTTCTAGAGGTGTCTCCAGAGGCAAAAGAAAGAAAAGGAAAATGAAGCATGGGGAATTCATCAAGAAAGAGCATTTTCACAGCAAAGGAATCACTCAGTCTAATTGAAAGGCAACCTAAAGAATGGGAGAAGATATTTGGAAATGTCTTTTCAGATTAAAGGTTCATATTCCTATCTAAAATGAATGTCTCAAGCTCAACAGCCACAAGTATCTCCAATGAGAATTGGGCAGAAGTTGTGAAAAGACTTCCTATCTCCCTTTCTGATATTTCCTACCCATTAAAGACTCATAGCTCTGGGAAACGAACTAGGGATTGTGGAAGGGGAGGAGGGCAGGGGGTGGGGTGAATGCGTGACGGGCACTGAGGGGGGCACTTGACGGGATGATCACTGGGTGTTATTCTGTATGTTGGCAAATTGAACACCCATAAAAAATAAATTTATTTAAAAAAGACTTCCTATCCTGTCCTGAGATCCCACATCACACCGTATATTAGGGAGCTCATCCTCATGCAAAAAAATTCATTTGCTCTCACAGATTTGCCATATATCAAACAAAATATTAGAAGAAAGTGTCTGAAAGAAAAGAAGGAAACATCAATGCCCCTAAGTCGAAGATTACCATAGAAATTTCGCAATAATAAAATAAAAGATTTTAAAATCATTCAACAGGAATAAAATAATTTGTTTACATATACATAGTCAACGAAGAAAATTATTCCAAAAAAAAAAAAACAGTTAAAGGTAGGTAATGAACTCAGGGAAATTTCAGGATATCAAATAAAATTAGACCATAAAATTAATTTCTACACACTAACAACCAAATTTCTCTATAAAATATACAAAACATTTCCCTTACACTGGTTTCAAAAATAAATATTTATGGTTACACTTCTTTAAGGAGTGGAAATGCATTTAAAAGTGAACTATATTAATGAGAGACTTTCAAAATGACAAGGAAATGCAAAGATAAATACACTGATGGATTAGAACATCATAAATTCACTGTGCCATCAAAATAATGTCATCTACTGTTGTGAAGTAATACTTGTATATAACTTGTAAAGAATTGAATCTAAGACTGGTGCTGACTATATAGTCAAAGGACATGCAAATAGGCCCTCCCAATGCTGATTAAATCAGCCCAGCCCAACCCTAAAGCTGGAGAGGAGCCCCTGCCCCAGGATCCCCAGGTGGACCCTTTCAGCGCTCACGACACAACACAGACAAACTACCATGGAGTCTGTGCTCAGCTGGGTTTTCCTTGTCGTTATTTTAAAAGGTAATTCATGGAGAACAAGGGACCTTGAGTCTGTGAGTGGAGGTGAGTGAGAGAAACGGGATGTGGGGCAGTTTTCTGACCAGGATGTCTTGTGTCTGCAGGTGTCCAGAGTAAGGTGCAGCTGGTGGAGTCTGGGGGAGAACTGGTGAAGCCTAGGGGGTCCCTAAGACTCTCCTGTGTGGCCTCTGGATTCACCTTCAGTAGCTACAGCATGCAGTGGGTCCGTCAGACTCCCGGGATGGGGCTGCAGTGGGTCGCAGATATTAGGTTTGATGGAAGTAGCATAAGCTACGCAGACGCTCTGAAGGGCCGATTCACCATCTCCAGAGACAACGCCAAGAACACGCTGTATCTGTAGAAGAACAGCCTGAGAGCCGAGTATACGGCCGTGTATTACTGTGTGAGGGACACAGTGAGGGGACCTCAGTGTAAATCCAGACACAAACCTCCCGGTCGTAGGGGATCCAGACCACCAGGGAGTGCACACTCCTCACCACTTTTGTCTTCAAGGCCCAGTAGCAGGTGCAGAGGGACGTTCTGGACAGGTTTCCTGTTAGGTCTGGGCTTCCTCTCTAAGGAGCAGTTTCCCCCAGGAAGCCCCTCTGAACACTTGATTGTGTGTTTACTTATTTAGTCTGTTTCTTAGAGACTTAGAATTCAACTATAGCACTTGCACTTACTTGTATTTAACTTTCCCTGATCAGAAGTATTAATCAATTACAAATAATTCCATTCATGTCATCTGAACATTTTCATGAATCGTATTGGCACTGTCTTTGGATCACAGGACTCCATGATAACTGTTGTCTAGCACATCATGGTATTCAGTAATCTCCATTCAACACAAGAGAAAAGAGACATTCTACAAAAATGTTAATATGGCCTGGGAGTGATAAAAATTCCCAGCATGACATGGTAGGGAGGTGGACTCTGAGGTCACACACACACACACACACAATCACAAGAGTATAAACTTTAAATACCTTCGACTTCATATCTGATGAGAGCCAGGCAGGCCTCTCATCATGTCATAAATGCCTGGATGGTGCCTGGGAGTACACTAGCTTAGGGTGTGTGTTGTGGGTCAGTGGTAGGGACATGATCCTGCTCCATGGGATTTGCGGATGAGGTGAGGCCCCAGGGGAGCACTTAGGTCAGGAGGTGCAGCCTCATGATTCAATCAGGGCCCTAATACACTCGAACTGGGAAAGCTCTGTGCCTCCTGGCCCCATGTGAGTTGATGGGGAATGGACGGGCTAGGACGTGGGTGCTCTCCAGATGCCACATGTGCCTGCACCTGGACATCAGACGTCCCAGATTCCAGATCTGTGAGAATGAGTGTCTGTGGTTTGATCCACCCAGTCCATGTACGATGTTCCAGGAGTTGGGACAGGCTAGTGATTTTCTTTGCTTAAATTGAATTTACCAATATTTACTACATACTCAGTGCTCATCACATCATGTGCCCCCCTTAACTCCAATCACCCAGATCCCCTATCCCCCACCCCCTCCCTTCCAGCGACCCTGAGTGTTTTTTTCCCCAGAGTTAAGTGTCTCTCATGATTTTTCTTCTTCTGTTGTATTACCCCACTAAGTTTCACTCCTTCAATTATGGGCTCTTTCAATATTTCCTATATTCCACATATGAGTGAGACCATACCATTGCCTTTCTGTGGTTAATTTCTCTCAACATAATACCTCCAGTGCCACCCATGTTGAAGGAAATGTTATTTCATCTTATTCATCATTTCTGACAGCTGTGTAATATCCCATTGTATATATAATCCACATAATTTGTATATTTTTATTGGATTTCTATTTGCCAACATATATTATAACAGCCAGTACTCATTCTGTCAATTGCCCCCCTCAGCTCCTGTCATCCAGGGACCCCAACTCCCGGATCGTTTCCCCTTCCACTCTCCTCGTTTTTTTTCCCCCATAGTTAGGAGTTCTCATGTTCTGTCACTGTCTCTGATGATTCCCACTCATTCTATCTCCTTTCCCCTTTATTCCCTGCACTACTTCTTATATTCTTTGTATGAGTGAAACCATACAACGTTTGTCCTTCTCTGAATCACGTACTTTACTCAAATAATACCCTCCACATCCATCCACGTTGTAGCAAATGGTTGGTATTCATGGATTCTAATGGCTGAGTTATGTCCCATTGTATATATAAACCACATCTTCTCTATGCATTCATCTGTCAATGGACATTGAAGCTCCTTCCGCACTTTCTTTACCCACTCTTCTGTAGAAGGGCTTCATGATTCCTCCCACAGTTTGACTATTGTGGACATTGCTGCTGTGAACATTGGGTTGAAACAATCCCTTAATTTCATTCAATTTGCATATTTGGGTTAACTACCCTGTAGTGTAGTGGCTCCATCATAGGGTGACTCTATTCTCACATTTTCAGGACATTCCATTCTGTTTTCTGGAGTTTCTGAACAAGCCTGCATTCCCACCAAAAGTGAAAGAGAAAGTTCCACTTTCTCAATATCCTCGCTTATATTTATTGCTTCCAGCCTTGTTACTTTATCCATTCTGAGTTGTATAAGTGGAATCTTAGTGTGGTTTTCATTTGTATTTCCCTGATGACGTATCATGTGGATCACTTCTCTCATCTTCCTGTTGGCCATGTGTAGGTCTTCTTTGGAGAAATGGCTTCTTTTGCATTCTCTCCATTTCTTGAGTGGATTGTTTGTTTTGTTGGGTGCTGACTTTGTTAAGGAAATATCTTTTCCTATTCTTTTTGTTGCCTTTCATTTTGTCGCCTGTTGCATTGTTGTACATATTCTATCTCGATGAAGTCCTAATAGTATACTTCCCCTATGTTTCCCTCTTGTTTCCTAAGCCTTTTGAGAGGTGCCTTGATAGCAGTCGCTGCAGCTGAGGACAAAAAGTTGCTACCTGAATTCTCCTCTAGGATTTTGATGGATTAGTGTCTCAGATTTTGGTACTTCATCCATTTTGAGATTATATTTGTGTTTGGTGTAGCTGAATGGTCCACATTCCTTCTTATGCAGGTGGCTGTCCAATTTTTTTCAGATCCATTTATTAGTGGGACTTTTTTTCATTAGATATTTTTTTCTTGTTTCTTGAGGAGTAGTTGACCATAGAGTTGAGGGTCCATTTCTGCGTTCTCTGCTCTGTTCCATTGATCTATGTTTTGATTTTCCCAATACCAGGCTATCTTGATGATAAAGACTTTATAATAGAGCTTGTCTGCAAATATTGATTTGCCCAACAGCTGTAGGATGTTTCTTGGCCCAAATGTTTCTACCTATTTGGCTACCTAGGAAAGGAATTGAAGAAGACACAAAGAGATGGAAAACCTTCCATGCTTTTGGATTAGAACAATGAATCTTGTTAGGGCACCTGTGTTGCTCAGAGTTTGAGTGCCTGCAATTGGCTCAGGGTGTGATCCTGGGGTCCTGGGATGGTGTCCTGAATCAGGCTTTTGGGAGGGTGCCTGCTTCTCCCTCTGCCTATGTCTCTACCTCCATCTGTGTGACTCTCCTGAATAAAAAAATAAATATTTTTTTAAAAAGGAAAAATAATTATTGTGAAAATCTCTATGCTGCCCAGAACCTTCTACATATTCAAAGAATACTTATCAAAACATCCTGGACATTTTTCACAGAGTATGAACATATAATCTTGAGATTTTTATGGCACACAGAGAGATATGAGGGATACATTGATGCTGTGGCATTGCCCTGCTGTATTTGTTTCAAAAAGTATCCGTTAGCCTCCCTCATCCAGTGAAGGGTGCATTTCTCAGCAGGACTAGAACTAACCTGTTGCAAACCATAGGTATCTGTCAAAATGTCACAGTGGACACACAGAAGGAGAATAATGATACAAGAGAGTCAGAGATGCTCAGACACTTTGGAACTTCAGTTTAAGGATGTTCTTTTATAACATTTCCAGAAGATGAGGATGTGATGACCCTGTGGGATTTTTGTCACACCATCACCTTACAGGGTTGTGTTGTACTGATGGCTGTGACATATGTGCCTTGTCACTTATGAACATTTTGTGCCCTGTGTCCTCGTTTCAAACTCACCTGCATCTGTGTGTCTCCCTCTGGACATGAGATCAGATTCCCTTTAGATTTCCTCAATGGAACCCCCCAATGGACCTACCTGACTTACTTACTCTTTATCATTTTATTTAAATGCAAACATTTTCGTCATGGGATATGCAACAACCAGGTAACATGACTTGGTCATGTCAATATCTAACAGCCCTAGCATCCTATTCCATAATCTACATATGAACTTACATGGCGGTGAAGCTGTTTCAGGGAAGGTTAGTCCACTCATGGTCAGCAAGGCAGGGGAGCAGCTCCAAATGCCCAGAAGCATGGCAGTAGTTGGCTTTGCTGATTTCACTAATATTTATACACATAGCAGCTGTCCCAAAACACACACACTCAGAACATAACGTGAGAGGATGGAGCAAGGGATGGAGCACACAGTTCCTCTGGCAATATGCAGCCCCTGGACCTGAGATGGGCTTGGATGAATCTGTAAATTCAGAGTGTAGTTTGCAATGGATTGTTATTGTTTCCTATTGTTTTTGTTTCCTCTGGAGATTCTCACACCCTACCTTGTTGAGGCCTGTTTTGGGGGTTTTGTGATTCTCTTCCTGGGTGTATCAGAGAGCTGTTATGAACATGGCCTCCTACCTCTGGCCTGGGGTTGAATGTTTGCACCCCCCTCTTCAGGGAGCCCTCACAGGACAGCCATCAAGCCGTCCTGTCCTCAGTTTACACCTGAACCCAATCTTTACCCTGCCTGTGTCTAAGCTGGTTTATCTCAGACACATGAATGAGTCACTAAATGTCAATATGAGGTATTCCTGTGGTGTGGACCTGGGATGGTCCTCCGAGCAAGGGTCTCATGGTCTCTTACTTTCTGCCTGCTGGCCTCAGGATAGAGGCACAGGACCACACATGGTTCAGTTTATGGAAACACAAATCACAATGCCTGCACTCAGACATAATGTTTACCCAGCTCCAGAATAGTTCTTCTTAACCATCTATCACATGGTGCCACTTTTTGTTTGTAGGACTCAGGCGGACCACAGATCCTGGAAATTTCCCCACTTTGCCACTTGAGCACCATCATACCAGGTTCGTTCCACGCAGGACCAGAATTCTTTTATTTATTTATTTTTTATTGGTATTCAATTTGCCAACATACAGAATAACACCCAGTGCTCATCCCATCAATTGCCCACCTTGGTGCCCATCACCCAGTCACCCCCACCCCCGCCACTTCCTTTTCTACAACCCCTTGTTTGTTTCCCAGATTTAGGAGTCTCTCATGTTCTGTCTCCCTTTCTGATATTTCCCACTCATTTTTTCTCCTTTCCCATTTATTCCCTTTCACTATTTTTTTTATATTCCTGAAATGAATGAGACCATATAATGTTTGTCCTTCTCTGATTGACTTATTTCACTCAGCATAATACCCTCTAGTTCCATCCATGTTGAAGCAATTGGTGGCTATTTGTCATTTCTAATGGCTGAGTAATATTCCATTGTATACATAGACCACATCTTCTTTATCTATTCATCATTCGATGGACACCGGGGCTCCTTCCAGTTTGGGTATTGTGGAGATTGCTGCTATAAATATCGGGGTGCATGTGCAGGACCAGAATTCTAAAGATTCACACGTTCCTCTCTTGTCTTTAAAATCCTTGACCGTAGCTTCTGCAAGCAACCTCCTTCCTACTGTCATCCCCATGGTTGACTCTCCCCTAAGTCAACACCTCACAGTTCCAACACTCCACAACCTGCTCAATATCCTTTTATAAGATTCTATTTGCTTATTCACGAGAAACACACACACAGACACACACACACACACACACACACACACAGAGAGATGTTCAGTATTCTTTTACGAGTCTTGCCGTTTTTATTCTTTCATCTCTGATCAATTTCTTCGATGTTTAAAATGATTCAATAACCATCCATCTGTTACAGCGATGTGAAAAGCCCTGAGTCCCCCTAATCTTCTGACATCTTAACTCTTTACTCCCATATTTTTTTATACTAAAGACGGTGTGGTGAATTCTTTCTTATTTTTATGTTGGAGGTCCACCTTGAACTCTGTTAATTTGTTTCAGAATTTCCTAAACTTATTTCCCCCCAACTCTGATTGTGGATCCTATGGATTTATTTTTGTTTGTAGGAGCCCTTTGAATATTGTACAATTATTATATTATGTTGCAGGAAGTACATGTAGACATATGTGGTCCATACACCTATCGTCTTCCAACAAGTGACATAAAGAGCAATGCACCTCCTAGCAGTGAGATGGGGCTTCTAGGAGGGCAGGTAGTGTCCCCAGGGACTATAATTGCAGGAATATTATAGGCAGGACTCCATGTCTTTGTGAATTGGACACAGGTGCCTTTTGGATCGTAGGCTCTGCTGGCAGTCTTCCTGCTGCATATGATCTATTCAAAGTTGGAAAGTATTAGATTTGGAGATAGAAGAGAAGTCATGTGCACAGCCACAGGGTCAGGGGGACTGATCTGAGAAAACCAAAATTAAGGTTGATTAGAGCCACAGATTGAAATTGAATTCAAACTGAATTTTCCTGCCACATTTTTTATCAAAAATACCTGATAAATCTGTAGAAGGGTTCAAGGGTAGATATTTTTCTTCTCTTGGATGGATTATACTATTTGAATGTAAAAGGAATTCATCAAATACTTACAGTGGAAAGGCAGCATTATACTGCTCATTTAGGAGGGATAAGAAAATAGAAATATAGGCTATACAATGGAAAATGTTATTCCAGACACCAGTTTATTATATCCCAAACTCTGCATGAATGCAGCTCATTCTGCATTAGGTAAGCTTATTAAAGCCATTACAGAAAATCACATATTTGACTGTAGTGGAACACAGTGACTGAGTTGATAGAGAGTTACAAATTCAACTGCATTACCTGAAACCTTCTGAAATTCAGCTAAATTCTAAATTTAGCAAAATCATGATCCTCAATACAGGAGGAGTCCACATTTCTAAGGAACCCTGCCAGTCTGTCATTCAGGTGTTTCAAGAGGGCCAGTAACTCTTGTGGAGAGGAGCACAGGCCAAGATTCTGACTCACTGAAATGTGCAAAAGGACATATGAGAAACCCTCTACAATTTAAGGGGTAGGATAAAATCACTGTATGGGGACACATGACACCTAAAATCCAAGATTTACGTGCAAAAAGCATTACAATGTACCACGTGGACACAAAGTCTGAAGTTTGGAATATTACTTAATAAAAACATAGATTCTCAAAGCAGTCAATATGAACACAAAAAGGCAGTCACATCTGCTCTGGTCACAACAGTTTGACAAGTAGGGCAAGAGGAGAACAGTTAGGACTTGAGATCAAGGAGTTATCAGGTAACATTCAAAACATGGTGTGGTGAAAAATGCCACTAAACAATTATGAAAAATAAGAGAAAAAAGCTGGAAGAGGTCCTTTCATTGATCCTTCAGGTGTAGATATCAGTTCATTGTGTGTGACCTCTACCATCCTCATGCTGAAACCTAAGGCCCATGAGATGGGAGGAGGAGGTGGGGCCTTGGGGAGCACTTAAGTCAGCAGATCGATCCGCAGGATGGGATGAGGAACCTTACTCACCAGGACTAGGAAATATCCCTGCCTCCTGCCCCATGTGAGGTGACAGGGAAAGGACAGGCTAGGACGTGGGTGGTCTCCAGACACTGCATGTGCGTGCACCTGGACCTCAGACGTCACAGACTCCAGAACTATGGGAAATGAAGGTCTTTCTTTTGATTTGCCAAATCCATTTAGATGTTACAGCAGCCAGCACAGACCAAAGTTGTTATTATTATTATTATTATTAATTATTATTATTATTATTATTATTTTTAAATTAAATTAAATTTTCCAAAATTTACTATACACCCAGTGCTCATCACATCACGTACCCTCCTTAATGCTCATCAGCCAGTTACCCCATCCCCACAACAACCTCCCTTCCAGTGACCCTCAGTTTAATTACCAGAGTTAAGTGACTCTCATGGTTTACCTTCCTCTCTAGTATTACCCCAGTCAGTTCCACTCCTTCCCTTTTGGTCTCTTTCAATATTTCTTATATTCCACATATGACTGAGACCATATCATTGCCTATCGGTGATTGGTTTATTTTCCTCAGTATAATACCTCAAGTTCCAACCATATGGACTTGAATATTCCTTCATGTTATACGTAATTTCTAGCGGCTTAATTATACTTCAATTTATATATAAACCACATCTTCTTTATCCTTTTTCCCTGTTGAGGAACACCATGGTTCCTCCCAGTTTAATTATTGTGGACATTGTTGCTGTGAACATTGGGGTGCAGGTGACCCTTCATTTAACTACATCTGTGTCTCTGAAGCTAATACCCAGGATAGTAATGACTGGGTCATAGGGTGGCTCTCTTCTCAGTTTTTGAGGAGATTTGATTCCTTTATCTGAAGAGCCTGCACCAGCTTTCATTCCTTCCAACAGTGCAAGAGTTCTCCCTTTCTCCACATCCTCTGCAATATTTATTTCCAGCCATGTTAGTGTATCCATTCTGAGTTGTAGAAGTGGTATCTCCTTGTGATTTTCCTTTGTATTTCCCTGATGACAATTCTTGTGGATCATTTTTCTCAACTGCCTGTTGTCCGTGTGTAGGTCTTCTTTGGGGCAATGCCCGTAAAGGTATTTTCCCAATTTCTTGGCTGGATTGCTTGATTTTTTTTATTATGAATTTTTTATGCAAATATCTTCTCCTATTCTGTAGGTTGCCTCTCATTATATTGACCACTGCATTGCTGTGCAGATTTTATCTTGAAGAAGTCCCAGTAGTTCATTTTTTCCTTTGTTTCCTATGCCTTAGATGTATTGCCATTAATCACTGCATTTTAGGTCAAAAGTTGCTACCTGTATTTTCCTTTATGATTTTGATGAGTTACTGCCTCAGATTTTGATCTTTCATTCATATTGAGTTTATCTTTGTGTCTGCGGTAGGAGAATAGTCTACATTCATGCTTCTGTAGGTGGCCATCCAAGTTTTTAGCACTATTTATTGATGAGTCTGTGTGTTTTACATTGTGCATTCTTTCTTGATTCTGGAGGATTAGTTGATCATAGATTTGATTGTCCACTTCTGGCTTCTCTACTCGGTTCCATTCATCTATGTGCTGTTTTGTGCCAGTACCAGCTTGCCTTGATGATAACGACTCAGTAAAACAGCTTGACCACAAACATTGTGATGCCACTGCTGTGGCACTTTGATTTTTTTTCAACATTTTTCTGCCTAATCAGCGTTTTAAGAAGTAAACTGAGGAAGACACAATGAGATGGAAAGCGATTGCATGCTATGGATTAGAAGAATAACTATTGTTGGGACACCTGTGTTCCTCAGTGATTGAGTGTCTGCCTTTGGCTCAGGTCAAACTCAGGGTCTGTGGATGGATCCCACAGTGGGCTCCCTGCAGGGATCCCGCTTCTCCTTCTGACTATGTCTCTGTATCCCTCTAGGTGTCTCTCATGAATACAAAAGTTATGAAATACTTTTTAAAAACAGAACTAATATTTTGAAAATATATGCTACCCAAAATATTCTACACAGTCAATGCAATCCTTATCAAAACATCGTAGACTTTCTTATACAGAGTTGAGACACACAATCCTAGAGATGTATGGCTACCAAAGATTCTAGTGACACATGAATCCAACGCTGATACTCTTGCAACTTCAGACTGCATTTGTTGTGTCAAGAACCTTTTAAGCTCCCTCAGCCAGGCAAAGGTGGATTGCTCACATATTCCTTCCTGGAGTTAGTACTAAGCTGTTGTCAATCATAGAGATCTCCCATGAGAAAATTCTCTTCTCTGAACCAGGAGAGGTGAACCATCCTCAGCAGCAGAACCGTCTGTAGGGCCCAGAAGGCTGTGCAAACATCCCATGTCAGTTCCTCACTAATTCACTGACTCAAACCCAATATCCTGGCCTTATATCTACAAAACCCACATCCTGTTGTGTAAGAAGCACAAGGGCTGCCTACTTTGATCATTGCGTGTTGTGTTCCAGGGAGCTCATGCACATGCAACATGAAATACATCTCCATGTAGGTCTTTCATATGTCTACAGAGTAATAAGTCCAGACAAATAACCAGGTAGAATAGAAGGAAACACTTACTGGGGCAATGACTGGAATTCCAATCCAGGAAGTTTAGGAAACAAAGAATAAAAGATTTTTAAATCAATAGATACAGAAAACAATACTTGTATCCATATGACATGATCTGTTGTAGGGTCAAACCTGACAAGTTCCAAAACCAAACCCTTAATTAATGAAGATCTTCATGGAATCTATAGGATAAAAATCAACATACAAAATAAATCCAAGTGTCCACACAGTAACAACTCATTATTTATAATTTAAAGATTTCATTTAATTACTCATGAGACAGAAAGAGACAGAGACACAGGCAGAGAGAGAAGAAGGCTCCATGCTGGGAGCCCCACATGAGGCTCCATCCCTTGACTCCAGGAACACACCCAAAGCAAAAGGCATATCTCAACCGCTGAGCCCCCCAGGCATCCATAACATAGAGAATTTAAAAGGCAATTAACAAAACCTTATTACATTGACACCGATGTTAAGAATATACTTTGTAGGATTAAATATTCTGAAGGAGGCAAAATACTGTTCACTAACAGTACCTACATTGATGAGAGATTTTTAAAAAGTCATAAGGAAATGAAAAGGTATTTTTTTCATAGATTTGAAGACTTCATAATGTCACAAGACATTAGACAGTGGCCTACAGATGTAAAGCAATCCTTGTTAATAACTTGTAAAGAACCAAATGTAGGTATGGTGCTGATTATTTATTCAAAGGACATTCAAATAGGACCCTCCCTCCACTGATTAAACCAGCCCAGGCCCGACCCTGCAGCTGGGAGAAGAGCCCCAGCCTGAGGATCCTCAGGTGACCCCATTCAATGCTCATGACACAACACAGACAAACCACCATGGAATCTGTCCTCGGATGGGTTTTCCTTGTCGCTATTTTAAAAGGTAATTCATGGAGAACCAGAGACCTTGAGTCTGTGAGTGGAGGTAAGTGAGAGAAACAGGGGATGTGGGACAGTTTCCTGACCAGGATGTCTTGTGTCTGCAGGTGTCCAGGGTGAGGTGCAGCTGGTGGAGTCTGGGGGAGACCTGGTGAAGCCTGGGGGGTCCCTGAGACTCTCCTGTGTGGGCTCTGGATTCACCTTCAGTAGCTACTGGATGTACTGGGTCCGCCAGGCTCCAGGGAAGGGGCTGCAGTGGGTTGCAGAAATTAGCGGTAGTGGAAGTAGCACAAACTACGCAGACGCTGTGAAGGGCCGATTCACCCTCTCCAGAGACAATGCCAAGAACACGCTGTATCTGCAGATGAACAGCCTAAGAGCCGAGGACACGGCCGTGTATTACTGTGCAAGGGACACAGTGAGGCGACCTCAGTGTGAGCCCAGACACAAACCTCCCTGCAGAAGGGGATCAGGACCAGCAGGGTGTGCAAACGCCTCACTACTTTTGTCTCAAGGCCCAGGAGCAGATGCAGAGGGAGGTTCTGGGCAGGTTTCCTGTCAGGGCCTGGGCTTCCTCTCCATGGAGCAGTTTCCTCCTGGGAGCCTCTCTGGGCACAGGATTCTGTTGTTACCTATTCAGTCTGTGATTTAGAAACAGTTCTTTTCTTTTCTTTTCTTTTTCTTTTTTCTTTCCTCTCCTTTCCTTTCCTTTCCTTTCCTTTCCTTTCCTTTCCTTTCCTTTCCTTTCCTTTCCTTTCCTTTCCTTTCCTCTCCTCTCCTCTCCTCTCCTCTCCTTTCCTTTCCTTTTTCTTTCTTTTCTTTTCTTTTCTTTTCTTTTCTTTTCTTTTCTTTTCTTTTCTCTTTGTTTTTGGTGAAAATTATCCCTACATGCACAAAAGAGAAATTTGCTTAGATTTGCTTGCTATTTTTCCTAAACACCTATTAATTAGAAATTCCTCCAAGAAAATTCAATTCTCTGTAAGAGTCACAGCAATCAACAGTAGAGAAGAAAAATCTCTGAAGGGGTCCCTGTCTTGAACCACCCACTCGGTATCAATATTTGTGCCAACCTGGGCAAACTGAAGAACACCAACCAGGACATATTGTGGTTGTGGCATCTGAAGAAAATACAAATGTACACACACACACACATGCACACACACACACACACGCATGCACACACACACACACAAGAGAGTTTAAAACCTTTATCACCTTCACCATCATGTCTGTTGAGAAAAGTTTAGGCCACTCAGAAAGTCATAAGTGCTTGAATGGAGCCAAGGGAGGATAGAGGCTCAGGGTGTGTGTTGTGGGTCAATGGTGGGGACGGGGTCCTGGTTCAGTAGGGGCTTGTGAGGAGTCAGTATTCCCTTGCATCAAATTATAGAGAATCTGTGGGTTATTTTTGATTTCCCATGTTTGATGTAGTAGGAGAAGAGGGAGGATTGGAGATCAAGGATCTAGAAGATAACGGACAATGGATGTGATGTGAGCAATAATTACAATCCATATTCCTGCATTTGTTGTCTTTGCCCTTGTTTCTCTTTTCTTTTCAGTCCTTATTTTATATAATTGTTTTTTAAGAGCTTGTTTATTTATTCATGAGAAACACAGAGAGGAGAGAGAGAGGCAGAGACACAGGCAGAGGGAGAAGCAGGGAGCCCAACGTAGGACTTGGTCCTGTGTCTCGAGGATCAGACCCTGGGCTGAGGGTGGCGCTAAATGGCTGAACCCCCCAGCTGCCCTATTTTTTTATAATTATATCTTATCTATCTCTGACTGAGTTCTCTCCTTCATCACCCGTCATATTGATCACCTCCATTGGGATGGCATTTTGGTTATAGTATTTTTAATTTGGCCTGATTTGATTTTACTTTACTGGTCTCAGTAGAAAGGAAGCATCTCTTGTCTTCTCTGTAGTCTTATTTCCTTTTCCCAAATCCTGCTAGTGTTCTTTCAATCATGGTTTTATTTTTTTTCTTTATACATTGTTTTTATTTTTATTTATTTTTTCCCTAGGTAATTTATTTATTTTTTATTTTTTTAAATTAATTTTTATTGGTGTCCAATTTACCAACATACAGAAAAACACCCAGTGCTCATCCCGTCAAGTGTCCGCCTCAGTGCTCGTCACCCATTCCCCTCCACCCCCCGCCCTCCTCCCCATCCACCACCCCTAGTTCGTTTCCCAGAGTTAGGAGTCTTTATGTTCTGTCTCCCTTCCTAATATTTCCCAACATTTCTTTTCCCGTCCTTTATATTCCCTTTCACTATTCTTTATATTCCCCAAATGAATGAGAACATACACTGTTTGTCCTTCTCCGATTGACTTATTTCACACAGCATAATACCCTCCAGTTCCAACTCTTTCTATCTTTCCAAACATCTTTAGTAGAATAGGTATGATTTCTTCTTTAAAAGATTGATACAATTTCCCAGGGAAGCCATCTGGCCCTGGACTCTTGTGTCTTGGGAGGTTTTTGATGACTGCTTCAATTTCCTCCCTGGTTATTGGCCTGTTCAGGTTTTCTATTTCTTCCTGCTCCAGTTTTGGTAGTTTGTGGCTTTCCAGGAATGCGTCCATTTCTTCTAGATTGCCTAATTTATTGGCGTACAGCTGTTCATAATATGTTTTTAAAATCGTTTGTATTTCCTTGGTGTTGGTAGTGATCTCTCCTTTCTCATTCATGATTTTATTAATTTGAATCTTCTCTCTCTTCTTTTTAATAAGGTTGGCTAATGGTTTATCTATCTTATTAATTCTTTCAAAGAACCAACTCCTGGTTCTGTTGATCTGTTCCACAGTCTTTGGTCTGAATTTCATTTAGTTCTGCTCGAATTTTAATTAACTGTCTTCTTCTGCTGGGGGTGGGGTCCATTTGTTGCTTTTTCTCCAGTTCCTTTATGTGTAAGGTGAGCTTTTGTATTTGAGTTCTTTCCAGTTTTTCAATGGATGCTTGTATTGCGATGTATTTCCCCCTGAGGACTGCTTTTTCTGCATCCCAAAGATTTTGAACGGTTTTATCTTCATTCTCATTAGTTTCCATGAATCTTTTTAATTCTTCCTTAATTTCCTGGTTGACCTTTTCATCTTTTAGCAGGATGGTCCTTAACCTCCACGTGTTTGAGGTCCTTCCAAACTTCTTGTTGTGATTAAGTTCTAATTTCAAGGCATTATGGTCTGAGAATATACAGGGGACTATCCCGATCTTTTGGTATTGGTTCAGACCCGATTTGTGACCCAGTATGTGGTCCATTCTGGAGAAAGTTCCATGTGCACTTGAGAAGAATGTGTATTCAATTGAGTTTGGATGTAACGTTCTGTAGATATCTGTGAAATCCATCTGGTCCAGTGTATCATTTATAGCTCTCGTTTCTTTGGAGATGTTGTGCTTAGAAGACCTATCAAGAGTAGAAAGAGCTAGATTGAAGTCACCAAGTATAAGTGTATTATTATCAAAGTATTTCTTCAGTTTGGTTATTAATTGGTTTAAATATTTGGCAGCTCCCACATTCGGGGCATATATATTGAGGATTGTTAAGTCCTCTTGTTGGATAGATCCTTTGAGTATGAGATAGTGTCCCTCTTCATCTCTCACGATAGTCTTCGGGGTAAATTTTAATTTATCTGATGTAAGGATGGCTATCCCTGCTTTCTTTTGAGGACCATTTGAATGGTAAATGGTTCTCCAACCTTTTATTTTCAGGTTGTAGGTGTCCTTCTGTCTAAAATGAGTCTCTTGTAGACAGCAAATAGATGGGTCCTGCTTTTTATCCAGTCTGAAACCCTGCACCTTTTGATATGGTCATTAAGCCCGTTCACGTTCAGAGTCACTATTGAAAGATATGAGTTTCTTGTCACCATGAAATCTATTCAGTCCTTGTTTTTGTGGATTGTTCCACTGAACTTCTTCTTAAAGGGGAATTTTAAGAGTCCCCCTTAAAATTTCTTGCAGAGCTGGTTTGGAGGTCACATATTCTTTCAGTTCCTGCCTGTCTTGGAAGCTCTTTATATCTCCTTCCATTTTGAATGAGAGCCTTGCTGGATAAAGTATTCTTGGTTGCATGTTCTTCTCATTTAGGACCCTGAAGATATCCTGCCAGCCCTTTCTGGCCTGCCAGGTCTCTGTGGAGAGGTCTGCTGTTACCCTAATATTCCTGTCCATAAAAGTCAGGGACTTTTGTTCTCTTGCCGCTTTAAGGATCTTCTCTTTATCTTTGGAATTTGCAAGCTTCACAATTAAATGTCGAGGTGTTGAACAGTTTTTTATTGATTTTAGGGGGGATCTCTCTATTTCCTGGATCTGAATGCCTGTTTCCCTTCCCAGATTAGGAAAGTTTTCAGCTAGGATTTTTTCAAATACATATTCTGGCCCTCCGTCCCTTTAGGCGCCCTCGGGAACCCCAATTAGACGTAGGTTTTTCTTCCTCAGGCTGTCATTTATTTCCCTTAATCTATCCTCATGCTCTTTTAATTTTCTGTTTCTTTTTTCCTCAGTTTCCCTCTTTGCAATCAACTTGTCTTCTATGTCACTCACTCGTTCTTCCATCTCGTTAAGCCTCATCGTTAGGACTTCTAGCTTGGATTGCATCTCATTTAATTGATTTTTAATTTCTGCCTGATTGGATCTAAATTCTGCAGTCAAGAAGTCTCTTGAGTCCTTATGGTTTTTTCTAGAGCCACCAGTAGCTGTATAATAGTGCTTCTGAATTGGCTTTCTGACATTGAATTGTAATCAAGATTTTGTAACTCTGTGTGAGAGAGGACTGTTTCTGATTATTTTTTTTTGAGGTGAGGTTTTCCTTCTAGTCATTTTGCTCAGTGCAGAGTGGCCAAAAACAAGCTGTGTTGGGAAAAGGAGAAAAAGAGAGAGAATGAAAGAAAAGAGAAAAAGAAAAAAGAGAAAGAAGAACAAAAGGGAAAAAAGAAGAAAAAGAAAAAGAAAGACGGGAGAAAAAATGGGGGGTGGGGTGGCGGAAGCAATCAGAAATCAAAAAGAAAGAAAAAAAACACAAAACAAAACAAAAAAAGAACAAAAAAACACGGGGGAGTATCTTCCGATTCTGTATACTTTGAGTCCCTTGACTTCCCCTGGAACTGGTCCCTCTCGCTGGTCTTCTGGGGGAAGGGCCTGCTGTGCTGATTCTCAGGTGTTAGCACTTGGGGGAGCTGCTCTGCCCCTGCCTGGTGCAGGGCTCAGTGGGGGTTGTTTATCCCGTGAGGCCCCAGGAGGAACAGCCACAGTGGGGCGGCAGCTTTGGAAACCTGGATTCAGCTCCCACAGTAGCTCCGGGGCTCTCCGTCTGCAGGGCCTGGGGGCTCCCGGTTGGGGCCGCTGATCTGCTCAGCTCTGGGCAGGAGCGTCCTTGCTGTCCTGGGCCCTCCTGGCCTCTGCCTGTCCTGGGGGGAGGCCGGATCCTGGGCTGTGTCCCGGGGCCCTGTGCTCTGGGGCCTGCGCTGTTGGATTCGCGCTCCCGCCCCACAGCCCCCTCCGCGGAGCCGACGCCCGAGCCCCTCCGAGCTGCTCCTGATTCCGAGCGCGCTGCAGCCCTTAGGGAGCTCGGCGCACTCTCCCGGGGTGCAGGTGCCTGTTAGTGTCCCAAGGAGCCCGAGGGCATCCCTGCCCTCCTGGGTCATGCTCTAACTCCCTGCGGGCGCCTTTCCACCTGGGAAGGTTGGTGCAGCTCCTGCTCCTCCCGGACGGGGCTCTCCTGCCCTGGGAACACTCGCCCCGGCCTCAGCCCGGCTCCTCGTGGGGCCCCTCCCCCTTGGATGCCTTTTGTTTCTTTATTTCTTTTTCTCGGTGTTCCTACCTTGATAGAAGCGTGAACTCTTCTCACTGCAACATTCCAGCTGGTCTCTCTTTAAATCTCAGGCCAAATTCGTAGATTTTCAGGATGATTTGAAGGTTATCTAGGTAATTTGTTGGGGACAGGTGATTTGGGGACTCTACTCTTCCGCCATCTTGCCCCTTCTCTTCCTGATTGATTTTTATTTGCCTCCTTGAAGTCCCCTAGATGAAATATTATGGTGTAAGAACTAGAATTGTTAAATGAAATAGTCTATCTGATACGTCATTTGCAAATATCTTCTCCTTTTTTTTTTCTCTTTTTTTTTTATTGGTGTTTAATTTACCAACATACAGAAAAACACCCAGTGCTCATCCCGTCAAGTGTCCACCTCAGTGCCCGTCACCCATTCCCCTCCAACACCCGCCCTCCTCCCCTTCCACCACCCCTAGTTCGTTTCCCCGAGTTAGGAGTCTTTATGTTCTGTCTCCCTTCCTGATATTTCCCAACATTTCTTTTCCCTTCCTTTATATTCCCTTTCACTATTATTCATATTCCCCAAATGAATGAGAACATACACTGTTTGTCCTTCTCCGATTGACTTATTTCACTCAGCATAATACCCTCCAGTTCCATCCACGTTGAAGCAAATGGTGGGTATTTGTCGTTTCTAATTGCTGAGTAATATTCCATTGTATACATAAACCACATCTTCTTTATCCATTCATCTTTCGATGGACACCGAGGCTCCTTCCACAGTTTGGCTATTGTGGCCATTGCTGATAGAAACATCGGGGTGCAGGTGTCCCGACGTTTCATTGCATCTGAATCTTTGGGGTAAATCCCCAACAGTGCAATTGCTGGGTCGTAGGGCAGGTCTATTTTTAACTCTTTGAGGAACCTCCACACAGTTTTCCAGAGTGGCTGCACCAGTTCACATTCCCACCAACAGTGTAAGAGGGTTCCCTTTTCTCCGCATCCTCTCCAACATTTGTTGTTTCCTGCCTTGTTAATTTTCCCCATTCTCACTGGTGTGAGGTGGTATCTCATTGTGGTTTTGATTTGTATTTCCCTGATGGCAAGTGATGCAGAGCATTTTCTCATGTGCTTGTTGGCCATGTCCATGTCTTCCTCTGTGAGATTTCTCTTCATGCCTTTTGCCCATTTCATGATTGGATTGTTTGTTTCTTTGGTGTTGAGTTTAATAAGTTCTTTATAGATTTTGGAAACTAGCCCTTTATCTGATATGTCATTTGCAAATATCTTCTCCCATTCTGTAGGTTGTCTTTTAGTTTTGTTGACTGTATCCTTTGCTGTGCAAAAGCTTCTTATCTTGATGAAGTCCCAATAGTTCATTTTTGCTTTTGTTTCTTTTGCCTTTGTGGATGTATCTTGCAAGAAATTACTGTGGCCAAGTTCAAAAAGGGTGTTGCCTGTGTTCTCCTCTAGGATTTTGATGGAATCTTGTCTCACATTTAGATCTCTCATCCATTTTGAGTTTATCTTTGTGTATGGTGAAAGAGAGTGGTCCAGTTTCATTCTTCTGCATGTGGATGTCCAATTTCCCCAGCACCATTTATTGAAGAGACTGTCTTTCTTCCAATGGATAGTCTTTCCTCCTTTATCGAATATTAGATGACCGTACATTTCAGGGTCCACTTCTGGGTTCTCTATTCTGTTCCATTGATCTATGTGTCTGTTTTTGTGCCAGTACCACACTGTCTTGATGACCACAGCTTTGTAATACAACCTGAAATCTGGCATTGTGATGCCCCCAGCTAAGGTTTTCTTTTTTAAAATTCCCCTGGCTATTCGGGGTCTTTTCTTTTTTTTTTTTTTTTTTTTTTTTTTTTTTTTTTTTTTTTCGGGGTCTTTTCTGATTCCACACAAATCTTAAAATAATTTGTTCTAACTCTCTGAAGAAAGTCCATGGTATTTTGATAGGGATTGCATTAAACGTATAAATTGCCCTGGGTAACATTGACATTTTTACAATATTAATTCTGCCAATCCATGAGCATGGAATATTTTTCCATCTCTTTGTGTCTTCCTCAATTTCTTTCAGAAGTGTTCTATAGTTTTTAGGGTATAGATCTTTTACCTCTTTGGTTAGGTTTATTCCTAGGTATCTTATGCTTTTGGGTGCAATTGTAAATGGGATTGACTCCTCAATTTCTCTTTCTTCAGTCTCATTGTTAGTGTATAGAAATGCCATTGATTTCTGGGCATTGATTTTGTATCCTGCCACGCTACCAAATTGCTGTATGAGTTCTAGCAATCTGGGGGTGGAGGCTTTTGGGTTTTCTTTTTTTTTTTTCTTTTTTAAATTGGAGTTTAATTTGCCAACATATAGCATAACACCCAGTGCTCATCTTGCCAAGTGCCCCCCTCAGTGCCCATCACCCAGTCACCCCAACCCCTGCCCACTTCCCCTTCCATTACCCCCCGTTCATTCCCCACTGTTAGGTGTCTCTCATGTTTTGTCACCCTCACTGATATTTTCACTCATATTCTCTCCTTTCCCTTTATTCCCTTTCACTAATTTTTATATTCCTCAAATGAATGAGACCATATAATGTTCTTTTCTGACTGACTTATTTCACTCAGCACAATACCCTCCAGGTCCCTCCACGTTGAAGCAAATAGTGGGTATTTGTCATTTCTAATGGCTGAGGAATATTCCATTGTATACATAGACCACATCTTCTTTATCCTTTCATCTTTTGATGGACACTAAGGCTCCTTCCACAGTTTGGGTATTGTGGACATTGCTGCTAGAAACATCGGGGTTATGCTCCAACTCCTTGAAGGTGAAGTAACTTTAAAAAGTATTTGGAATTTTTGTACACAGGCTTGTCTCTTTATTTATTCATCATTTATATCAGTAGAGACTCACGCATTATGCAAAATCTGGTTCCAGTTTTTAATGTTTGACTGCTATAATTTTAAAGCCACACCTTTCGCTTTCCCCTTGTGCTTCACATCTGAGGAAGCTGATAAGAAAGTTCAGAGCTCTTTTGGCTCAAGTGGAAGATTCAAAATTTGCAAGCCTCAGTCCACAGGCCAAAACCATCATCTGACCCTATCCTCCAAGCAAAATGAAAGCCCAGAGCCAGTCTTCTTCCTTGGCTCTCTCAATTCATTTTGGATCCCAAACAGTCTGTATTATGTAGATCATAAACTTTTTCATATCCTTTTAGCCTGAATATGGCATCATCTGTTGCAACATTCAAAACAAATTTAGATATTTGGATGTTTTTTCAGCATGGGCAAAACAGTTTCTTCAGGGTGGGCAAAACAATATGGATATTTATTTTATACTTTGAATTTTATAATCCAATAAAAATATGTTTATTTTCCTGCTCAAATTGTTCCAGTTTTGGTAATTGGGAGCTCCTGTATCCCCCTGACGTATTTCCATTGATCTATTTTTTTTTCTTTAATTAACTTTTATTGGTGTTTAATTTACCAACATACAGAAAAACACCCAGTGCTCATCCCGTCAAGTGTCCACCTCAGTGCCCGTCACCCATTCCCCTCCAACACCCGCCCTCCTCCCCTTCCACCACCCCTAGTTCGTTTCCCCGAGTTAGGAGTCTTTATGTTCTGTCTCCCTTCCTGATATTTCTCAACATTTCTTTTCCCTTCCTTTATATTCCCTTTCACTATTATTCATATTCCCCAAATGAATGAGAACATACACTGTTTGTCCTTCTCCGATTGACTTATTTCACTCAGCATAATACCCTCCAGTTCCATCCACGTTGAAGCAAATGGTGGGTATTTGTCGTTTCTAATTGCTGAGTAATATTCCATTGTATACATAAACCACATCTTCTTTATCCATTCATCTTTCGATGGACACCGAGGCTCCTTCCACAGTTTGGCTATTGTGGCCATTGCCGATAGAAACATCGGGGTGCAGGTGTCCCGACGTTTCATTGCATCTGAATCTTTGGGGTAAATCCCCAACAGTGCAATTACTGGGTCGTAGGGCAGGTCTATTTTTAACTCTTTGAGGAACCTCCACACAGTTTTCCAGAGTGGCTGCACCAGTTCACATTCCCACCAACAGTGTAAGAGGGTTCCCTTTTCTCCGCATCCTCTCCAACATTTGTTGTTTCCTGCCTTGTTAATTTTCCGCATTCTCACTGGTGTGAGGTGGTATCTCATTGTGGTTTTGATTTGTATTTCCCTGATGGCAAGTGATGCAGAGCATTTTCTCTTGTGCATGTTGGCCATGTCCATGTCTTCCTCTGTGAGATTTCTCTTCATGTCTTTTGCCCATTTCATGATTGGATTGTTTGTTTCTTTGGTGTTGAGTTTAATAAGTTCTTTATAGATTTTGGAAACTAGCCCTTTATCTGATATGTCATTTGCAAATATCTTCTCCCATTCTGTAGGTTGTCTTTTAGTTTTGTTGACTGTATCCTTTGCTGTGCAAAAGCTTCTTATCTTGATGAAGTCCCAATAGTTCATTTTTGCTTTTGTTTCTTTTGCCTTCGTGGATGTATCTTGCAAGAAGTTACTGTGGCCAAGTTCAAAAAGGGTGTTGCCTGTGTTCTCCTCTAGGATTTTGATGGAATCTTGTCTCACATTTAGATCTCTCATCCATTTTGAGTTTATCTTTGTGTATGGTGAAAGAGAGTGGTCCAGTTTCATTCTTCTGCATGTGGATGTCCAATTTTCCCAGCACCATTTATTGAAGAGACTGTCTTTCTTCCAATGGGTAGTCTTTCCTCCTTTATCGAATATTAGATGGCCGTACATTTCAGGGTCCACTTCTGGGTTCTCTATTCTGTTCCATTGATCTATGTGTCTGTTTTTGTGCCAGTACCACACTGTCTTGATGACCACAGCTTTGTAATACAACCTGAAATCTGGCATTGTGATGCCCCCAGCTAAGGTTTTCTTTTTTAAAATTCCCCTGGCTATTCGGGGTCTTTTCTGATTCCACACAAATCTTAAAATAATTTGTTCTAACTCTCTGAAGAAAGTCCATGGTATTTTGATAGGGATTGCATTAAACGTATAAATTGCCCTGGGTAACATTGACATTTTTACAATATTAATTCTGCCAATCCATGAGCATGGAATATTTTTCCATCTCTTTGTGTCTTCCTCAATTTCTTTCAGAAGTGTTCTATAGTTTTTAGGGTATAGATCTTTTACCTCTTTGGTTAGGTTTATTCCTAGGTATCTTATGCTTTTGGGTGCAATTGTAAATGGGATTGACTCCTTAATTTCTCTTTCTTCAGTCTCATTGTTAGTGTATAGAAATGCCATTGATTTCTGGGCATTGATTTTGTATCCTGCCACGCTACCAAATTGCTGTATGAGTTCTAGCAATCTGGGGGTGGAGGCTTTTGGGTTTTCTATGTAGAGTATCATGTCATCGGCGAAGAGGGAGAGTTTGACTTCTTCTTTGCCAATTTGAATGCCTTTAATGTCTTTTTGTTGTCTGATTGCTGAGGCGAGGACTTCCAGAACTATGTTGAACAGCAGTGGTGAGAGTGGACATCCCTGTCTTGTTCCTGATCTTAGGGGAAAGGCTCCCAGTGCTTCCCCATTGAGAATGATATTTGCTGTGGGCTTTTCGTAGATGGCTTTTAAGATGTCGAGGAAAGTTCCCTCTATCCCAACACTCTGAAGGGTTTTGATCAGGAATGGATGCTGTATTTTGTCAAATGCTTTCTCTGCATCTAATGAGAGTATCATATGGTTCTTGGTTTTTCTCTTGCTGATATGATGAATCACATTGATGGTTTTACGAGTGTTGAACCAGCCTTGTGTCCCAGGGATAAATCCTACTTGGTCATGGTGAATAATTTTCTTAATGTGTTGTTGGATCCTATTGGCTAGTATCTTGTTGAGAATTTTTGCATCCATGTTCATCAGGGATATTGGTCTGTAATTCTCCTTTTTGGTGGGGTCTTTGTCTGGTTTCGGAATTAAGGTGATGCTGGCCTCATAGAACGAATTTGGAAGTACTCCATCTCTTTCTATCTTTCCAAACAGCTTTAGTAGAATAGGTACGATTTCTTCTTTAAACGTTTGATAGAATTCCCCTGGGAAGCCATCTGGCCCTGGACTCTTGTGTCTCGGGAGGTTTTTGATGACTGCTTCAATTTCCTCCCTGGTTATTGGCCTGTTCAGGTTTTCTATTTCTTCCTGCTCCAGTTTTGGTAGTTTGTGGCTTTCCAGGAATGCGTCCATTTCTTCTAGATTTCCTAATTTATTGGCATACAGCTGTTCATAATATGTTTTTAAAATCGTTTGTATTTCCTTGGTGTTGGTAGTGATGTCCCCTTTCTCATTTATGATTTTATTAATTTGAGTCTTCTCTCTCTTCTTTTTAATAAGGTTGGCTAATGGTTTATCTATCTTATTAATTCTTTCAAAGAACCAACTCCTGGTTCTGTTGATCTGTTCCACAGTTCTTTTGGTCTCGATATCATTGAGTTCTGCTCGAATTTTAATTAACTCTCTTCTTCTGCTGGGGGTGGGGTCTATTTGTTGCTTTTTCTCTAGTTCCTTTATGTGTAAGGTGAGCTTTTGAATTTGAGATCTTTCCAGTTTTTGAATGTATGCTTGTATTGCGATGTATTTCCCCCTCAGGACTGCTTTTGCTGCATCCCAAAGATTTTGAACGGTTGTATCTTCATTTTCATTAGTTTCCATGAATCTTTTTAATTCTTCCTTAATTTCCTGGTTGACCTTTTCATCTTTTAGCAGGATGGTCCTTAACCTCCACGTGTTTGTGGTCCTTCCATATTTCTTGTTGTGATTAAGTTCTAATTTCAAGGCATTATGGTCTGAGAATATACAGGGGACTATCCCGACCTTTTGGTATCGGTTCAGACCCGATTTGTGACCCAGTATGTGGTCTATTCTGGAGAAAGTTCCATGTGCACTTGAGAAGAATGTGTATTCAGTTGAGTTTGGATGTAAAGTTCTGTAGATATCTGTGAAATCCATCTGGTCCAGTGTATCATTTAAAGCTCTCGTTTCTTTGGAGATGTTGTGCTTAGAAGACCTATCCAGGGTAGAAAGAGCTAGATTGAAGTCACCAAGTATAAGTGTATTATTATCAAGGTATTTCTTGAGTTTGGTTATTAATTGGTTTAAATATTTGGCAGCTCCCACATTAGGGGCATATATATTGAGGATTGTTAAGTCCTCTTGTTGGATAGATCCTTTGAGTATGAGATAGTGTCCCTCTTCATCTCTCACTATAGTCTTCGGGGTAAATTTTAATTTATCTGATATAAGGATGGCAACCCCTGCTTTCTTTTGAGGACCATTTGAATGGTAAATGGTTCTCCAACCTTTTATTTTCAGGTTGTAGGTGTCCTTCTGTCTAAAATGAGTCTCTTGTAGACAGCAAATAGATGGGTCCTGCTTTTTTATCCAGTCTGAAACCCTGCGCCTTTTGATGGGGTCATTAAGCCCGTTCACATTCAGAGTTACTATTGATAGATATGAGTTTAGTGTCATCATATCTATTCAGTCCTTGTTTTTGTGGATTGTTCCACTGAACTTCTTCTTAAAGGGGAATTTTAAGAGTCCCCCTTAAAATTTCTTGCAGAGCTGGTTTGGAGGTTACATATTCTTTCAGTTCCTGCCTGTCTTGGAAGCTCTTTATCTCTCCTTCCATTTTGAATGAAAGCCTTGCGGGGTAAAGTATTCTTGGTTGCATGTTCTTTTCATTTAGGACCCTGAATATATCCTGCCAGCCCTTTCTGGCCTGCCAGGTCTCTGTGGAGAGGTCTGCTGTTACCCTAATATTCCTCCCCATAAAAGTCAGGGACTTTTTTTCTCTTGCTGCTTTAAGGATCTTCTCCTTATCTTTGGAATTTGCAAGCTTCACTATTAAATGTCGAGGTATTGAACGGTTTTTGTTGATTTTAGGGGGGGATCTCTCTATTTCCTGGATCTGAATGCCTGTTTCCCTTCCCAGATTCGGAAAGTTTTCAGCTAGGATTTGTTCAAATACATATTCTGGCCCTCTGTCCCTTTCCGCGCCCTCGGGAACCCCAATTAAACGTAGGTTTTTCTTCCTCAGGCTATCATTTATTTCCCTTAATCTATCCTCATGGTCTTTTAATTGCCTGCCTCTTTTTTCCTCAGTTTCCCTCTTTGCCATCAACTTGTCTTCTATGTCACTCACTCGTTCTTCCACCTCGTCAAGCCTCGTCGTTAGGACTTCTAGCTTGGATTGCATCTCATTTAATTGATTTTTAATTTCTGCCTGATTAGATCTAAATTCTGCAGTCATGAAGTCTCTTGAGTCCTTTATGGTTTTTTCTAGAGCCACCAGTAGCTGTAAAATAGTGCTTCTGAATTGGCTTTCTGACATTGAATTGTAATCCATATTTTGTAACTCTGTGGGAGAGTGGGCTGTTTCTGATTCTTTTTTTTGAGGGGTTTTCCTTCTAGTCATTTTGCTCAGTGCAGAGTGGCCAAAAACAAGTTGTATTGGGAAAAGGAGAAAGAGAGAAGGAAAGAAAAGAGAAAAAGAAAAAAGAGAAAGAAGAAAAAAATAGGGGAAAAAGAGAAGAAAAAGAAAGAAAAAGAAAGAAAGGAGAAAAAAGAAAAAAGGGGGGGTGGGGGAAGCAATCAGAAATCAAGAAGAAAGAGAGAAAAAAAAAGCACAAAAAAAAAAAAAAACAAAAACAAAAACAAAAAAACAAAAAACAAAAAAACCCACGGGGGAGTATCTTCCGATTTTGTGTAGTTTAAGTCCCTTGACTTCCCTTGGAACTGGTCCGTCTCGCTGGTCTTCTGGGGGAGGGGTCTGCTGTGCTGATTCTCAGGTGTTGGCACTTGGGGGAGCTGCTCTGCCCCTGCCTGGTGCAGGGCTCAGTGGGGGTTGTTGACCCCGTGAGGCCCCGGGAGGAAGCCACAGTGGCGGGGGCAGCTCTGGGACCCTGGAGTCAGCCCCCGCAGTAGCTCCGGGGCTCTCCTTCTGCAGGGCCTGGGGGCTCCGGGGCGGGGCCGCTGATCTGCTCAGTTCCAGGCAGGAGCGTCCTTGCTGTCCTGGGCCCTCCCGGCCTCTGCCTGTCCCGGGGTAGGCCGGATCCTGGGCTGTGTCCCGGCGCCCTGTGCTCCGGGGCCTGCGCTGTTGGATTCGCGCTCCCGGCGGTGCAGCCCCCTCCGCGGAGCCGCCGCCCGAGCCTCTCCGAGCTGTTCCCGGAGCCGCGCAGCCCCCTCCGCGCCGAGCTTCTTCCTCTGCGCGAGCCGCCGCCGCTGAGCTGTTCCCGGAGCCGCGCAGCCCCCTCCGCGGAGCCGCCGCCCGAGCCCCTCCGAGCTGTTCCCGGAGCCGCGCAGCCCCCTCCGCGGAGCTTCTTCCTCTGCCCGAGCCGCCGCCGCTGAGCTGTTCCCGGAGCCGCGCAGCCCCCTCCGCGGAGCCGCCGCCCGAGCCCCTCCGAGCTGCTCCCGGAGCCCCGCAGCCCCCTCCGCGGAGCTGCCGCCGGAGCCCGAGCCCCTCGGAGCTGCTCCGGGTCCCGCCGAGCGCTGCAGCCCTTAGGGAGCTCGGCGCACTCTCCGGGGCGCAGTTCCTCTGTTACTGTCCCAGGGAGCCCGAGGGCGTCCCCGCCTTTCTGGGGATCCTGCTCCAATTCCCGGGGATCCCCTTTCCGCGGGGAAGGTTGGTGCAGTTCCTGCTCCTCCGGGACGGGGCTCTCCTGTCCTGGGGACACTCGCCCCGGCCTCAGCCCGGCTCCTCGGGGCCCCTCCCCCTTGGAGGCCTTTTGTGTCTTTATTTCTTTTTCCCCGTCTTCCTACCTTGATAGAGGCGCGAACTCTTCTCACTGGAGTGTTCCAGCTGGTCTCTCTTTAAATCTCAGGCCGAATTCGTAGGTTTTCAGGATGATTGGATGGTTTTCTAGGTAATTTGCTGGGGACAGGTGACCTGGAGACCCTACTCCTCCGCCATCTTGCCCCTCCCCTCCTCTGAATCAATATTTTCAATCAGTGCCAAGGGCTTCCTGTAGTCCTATTCAAGTGTTACAATAAATATTTGTAGATAATAGTCAAAAAATAATAGAAGAGACAAGGAGGGACGCCTGGGTGGCTCAGTGGATTAGTGCCTGCCTTCGGCCAAGGGCGTGATCCTGGAATCCCAGGATCGAGTCCAACATCAGGCTCCCTGCATGGAGCCTGTTCGCCATCTGCCTGTGTCTCTAACTCTTTCTCTCGCTCTTGCTCATACTCTCTCTGTCTCTCATGAATAAATAAATAAAATCCTTAAAAAATAATAGACAGCATTCCCTTCTTTTTTGTATGATTAAAGAAAGGTTATGATAAAATGATTAGTTCATTTACATTCACTTTTAGCAATTACATGAGAATTTGAATTTTGTCGTGTTTGGGTTTGTTCATTCCTGTGAATGATGGTGCAGTTAGGTGAGTTTTTGTGTTATGGTACCCAAACTCACCATATTGTCCTCTTTAATCTTTGAGGGTTTCAATAAAAATTGTTCACTCAAAAAATATATAAAAGACAATACTTATATGGTCCTCTCACTAGATGCAGAGAACTCATAGGCCAAATTACAGCAGGCATTCCTGATTAAAACTCTTCAAAGTAGAAGGTAGAGGGAACATGCTTCAATATCTTAAAGCCATCTATGAAAAGTTCACAGTGAATCTTATACTCAATGGGGATTCAAAGAGCTTGTCCCTAAATTCAGGAAGACAGCACGGATGCAGGCCCTCACCAATTCGGCTCACAAAAGAAATAGAATTCGTATAATCAACAATCAGACAACAATATAAAAGGCATTCAAAGTGGCAAAGATGAATTTAAACTCTCCCTCTTTGCAGAGTACATGATATTTGTATATAAACTCCAACAGATACCACCTAAAATTTCTAGAAATGACGTAGCAACTTAGGGATGTGGCAGGAGACAAAACAAGCATAGAAGGCAGCTGCATTTCTACACAGTAACAATGATACTGATAACAGAGAAATTAGGGTATTAAACTCATTTACAATGGATCCAACCATAAGATACCTAGGAATAGACCTAACCAATGAGGTAAAGGATCTGTCCTTAAATCTAGAGAACACTTATGAAAGAAATTAATGAAGACACAAAGAGATGGAGAAACATTCTGTGCTCAAGGATCAGAAGAATAAACATTGTGAAAATGTCTATGCTACCCAGGGAAATCTAGATACTGAATGCAATTTCTATCAAAATACCACAAGCTTTCTTCCCAGTGATGGAACAAATAATCTGAAGATTTCTATAAAATCAGAAAAGAGCTCCAATAGCCAGAGTAAGGTTGAGAACGAAAACCAAAGCTGGGGCATCAGAATGCCTGATTTCAAGCTGTACTGCAAAGCTTTTATCATTAAGACGGTGTGGTACTGGCAAAAAAACAGACACACAGATCAATACAACAGAATAGAGGACCCAGAAATGGACCCTCAAACATACGGTATATAATCTACAATAAAATAGGAAAGAATGTCCCCTGGGAAAATAAAGCATTCTCAAAAATAATTGGCATGGGGAGAATTGAACAACCCCTATGGAAGAATTAAAGTAGACCATTCTCTTATACCAGACAAAAAGATAAAGTCAAAATGGTTAGATCTAAATATGAGACAACAATCCATCAAAATCTCTAGGAAGAGAAGAGAGAGAACAACGTTTTGGAACTTAGCCATAGCAATTTCTTGCAAGGCATATGTATAATGAAAAGGGAATCAGAAGCAAAAATGCATTTTGGGAGCTCAATCGAAACAAAAATGTTCTGCAGAACAAAGGAAACCCTCCACAAAACTAAAACACATCATACAGAAGGGTAGATTATATTAGTAAATGACATATCAAACAGCTTGTAACCAACATCTATAAAGAACTTATCAAATTCAACACCCAAGAAACAAGGAATCCAGTCAAGACATGGGGAGAAATCATGAAGAGAAATATCTCCGAATAAGACCTACATATGGCAAACAAGTCCATGAAAAACATGCTCCGCATCACTATCAGGGAAAAGCACATCCAAACACATTCACTTGCCACTTCACACAACAGAGAATAGTGAAATTAATAAGAAATAAAACAACAAATTATGGAGAGGATGTGGAGAAAGGGGAACACTCTTGCACTGTTGGTGGGAATGTGAACTAGTGCAGCCACTCTGGAAAACTGTGTGAAGGTTCCTCAAAGACTTAAAAATAGATCTGCCCTACAACCAACAATAGTACTGTTGGGGATTTACCCCAAAGATACAGACACAGGGAAATGGTAGAACACATGCACCCCAAGGTTTATAGCAGCCAAGTCCACAAGAGCCAAATTCTCCAAGAACCCACGATGTCCTTTGGCAGATGACTTAATAAACATGTTACAGTATATATATACAAAGGAATATTTCTCAGTCATCAGAAAGGATCAGTAGCTACCATTTTCATCAACATGTATGGAACTACAGGGTATTATGCCAATGAAATAAGTCAATCAAAGGACAATCATCATAGTTTCACTCCTATGTGGAATATAAGAAATAGTGAATAGGATCATAATGGAAGGAGAGAAAATGTGTGGGGATAAATCAGAGTGGAAGACAAACCATGAGAGACTCCTACCTCTGGGACTGGGACATAGGGTTGCAGAAGGAGAGCTGTGTGGTGGGACATGGTACCTGGGTGATGGGCACTAAGGAATGCACGTGATGAGATGAGCACTTGGTGTTACTAAATGCTAGCAGATTGAACTTAATTGAAATCTTGAATAAATAAATGAAAAATAAATTATTAAAGAGAGAGAACATTATGAGCAATGACATGCCAATGAATTCAGCAATCTGGAAGAAATGGATGCCTTCCTATAAATGTAGAAACAACTAAATCTGAAACAGGAATGGATAGAAAAGCAGTACAGACCCAAAACCAAGAAATTAAAACCAAACATATTTAAATTATTCTAACAATCAAAATTTGGGGCAGATGGCTGCCCATGGGAATGCACAAGCATTTAAAATTTATTAATGCCTATCCTGAAAATGTTCCAAAAAATAGAAATTAAAGGAAACTTATAAGTTCATTTTCTGAGGGTAGCATTTCCTTGACCTCAAACGCAGACAAAGATCCAACTGAAAAGGAGAATTACTTACTAATATCCTTGATGGATATGGATGCAAAATTGTCACAAAGATCCTAAGAAACAGGATCCAACAGTACATCAATAGGAGAATTCACCATGACCAAATGGGCTTCATTTCTGGTCTGCAAGGGTGGTTCAGCATCTGCAAATCAAACAATGGGATTTGAGCCATTAATAAAAGAAAAGATAAGGACCATTTTGTCCTCTCAACTGATGTCCAAAAACATTTGGCAAAAGAAATTATACTTTCTTGATAAAAATATGTTGCTGTGTAGAGATAGGGAGACATACTCTACATCATAAAAGCCATTTACAGAAGACACATGGAGAATGTCATCCTCAAAGGAAAACTTGAGAGCTTTTCCCCTAAGATCAGGAACAGGACAGGGATGATCACCATCACCACTGTTCTTCACCATAGTGCTAGAAGTCCTAGCCTCATCATCAGAAAACAAAGATAAGTAAAAGTCATTCCAATAAGCAAAGAAAAAGTCAAACTTTCACTCTTCACACACAAGATACTTTAAGTTCAAATCCCAAAATTGCTTTGAAAAAATTGCTAGAACTGATACTGGAATTCAGCGAAATCTGAATTGTATTGTAAAATCAATACAAGGAAGTCATTGGATTTCAATATACTGCAAATGAAACAGAAAAATAGAAAATCAAGGAATTGATGCAATTTATAATTGCAACAGAAATCATCATATAATGACGAAAAATCCTAAGCAAAGAGGGATGGATGTATAGACTAAACATTCCAGACACTTATGGAAGACAGAAAGGAAGACACAAGTAGATTGAAAATATTTATTCTCATAGATTAGAATAGATATTGATAAAATAGCTATGCTACCAAGAGCAAGTAACACATTCAAAGCACGTGTATAAAAATATCACTAGCATTTTGCACAGAGCTTGAGCAAACAATCTGAAAACTTTCAGGGAACCACAAAGACCTCAAATAGCCAAAGCAATCCTGAAAAAGTAGGGCAAAGCTGGAGACATCCTGATCCTGGTTGTCAAGGTAAATTACAAAGTTGTGATCATCAGGACAGTATGGTACTGACACAAATACAGACGTATAGATGAATAGAAAAGTTTGAGAACCCAGAAATGGACCCTGAAATCTAAGGTCAAAATATCTTGACAAAGCAGGAAAGAATATCCAATGGAAAAAAGAAAATCTCTTCAACAAATGGTTTTGAGAATATTGGAGTCTCACATGCAGAAGACTGAAAGGGGACCCTTTTCTGACATCATTCACAACAATGGACTCAAATTTGATGAAGGACCTAAATGTGAGTCAGGAAACCATCAGAATCTTCAGGAGAACACAGGCAGCATCTTTTATACCTCAGCTGCATCCACTTCTAGACATGTCTCCAGAGGCAATGGAAAGAAAAGGAAAATGAACTATAGGGACTTCAAAGAAAGAGCAATTTCACAGCAAAAGAATCACTCAGTGTAATTAAAAGGCCACCTACAGAATGGGAGAAGATACCTGGAAATATCTTATTAGATTAAAGAATCGAATTCAAATCTGAATGAATTTATCAATCTCAACGCACACCGAAGATATTGGATAACTGAGTGAAATTACAAATTACTAGTGTTTTCAATAAACTGAAACTGTTTCATGAAGAAATAAAAAATGAACAAAACAGAACAGATAAGGAGACTGAAACCTTATTAAAAATTCTCACTGTGGCATCCCAGGTGGCTCAGGGGTTTAGCACCACCTTCAGTCCAGGGTCTTATCCTGGAGACCTGGAATCAAGTCCCATGTCAGGCTCCCCCCATGGAGCCTGCTTCTCCCTCTGTCTGTGTCTCTGCCTCTTTCTCTCTGTATCTTTCATGAACAAATAAATAAAATATTTTAAAAATATTTTGGTCAAAGAAGACAGTGAAACTTTTAAAAAAGTAATGAAAAGGCCCAAATCATTTGGCTATATCTACGAATATTCAAAATATTTTAAGAATCAAGGCCAAAACATTTCAATGTCTTCCAAAACCTAATGAAAATGGAACATGACCAAATTGATTTAAGGAGGCCAGGAGGACCCTGATAGCAAACCCACACCAAGGACCCCACAGGAAGGGTCTCACAGACAACATCTTAGATGCACATAAATGAAAAAATCCTGGAATACTCAATCCAACAGCCCATCCAGACAGATCGCAGAGGATGACCTAGAGGAAATCATGCCAGGGATGTAAGGATGCTTCAACACTCCCTGATCATAAATGGGTCCCCTGTAGTAACAGTGAAGGCTTGGATGTACATGATTCTTTTCTATGATGCCTAAAACCGCTTGACAATGTCTTAACATGCTTAACTTCAAAACATCTTCACAGTCGAGGCAAAAGAGATTGCCTCCTATCTGATGGAACAGTCACATTTTATGAAAAACCCACAACCAACACTGCATTCAAAAGTGAAAACCTGAAGCCCTTCTGTCAAGTCAGGACCCACACAAGGGGTCATTCCCACCATGACTATCCAACATGTTACACTGAAGGAGAATGAACTATGCTACCTCATATGTCAGCTGGTTCCCTGGATTATTGTGAATAATATCACACAAGAATCATCCAGGGGACAGAGAGGTTCCACCTCCTATATCACCCTGATATGTGGAAATAAATCTCCCATGGGAAAACTCCCTTCTCTGAATTGGGAGGGGTGAACCATCCTCAGCACCAGAACCATCTGTAAGGCCCAGAAGACTGTGCAAACAACCCTTGTCAGTTCCTCACTAATTCACTGACCCAAACCCAGAATCCTGGTCTTATATCTCCACAAACCCAAGGTCCTGTTGGGGAAGAAGCAGAAGGCTGCCTACTTTGTTCATTGTCTGCGTGTTGTAGTCTAGGGAGCTCAGGCACATGCAACATGAAATACATCTCCACTGAGGTCTGTCATATGTCTACAGAGTAATTAGTCCAAACAAATAACCAAAAAGAATAGAAGGAAGCCTGTACAATGGCAATGACTGGAATTCCAATCTAGGAAATTTAAGAAACAAAGAATGATAGATACTTACATCAATAGATTCAGAAAAAATTGTATGTATCCATATGACATGATCTGTTGCAGGTCAACCTGATAAGCTCCAAAACGGAACCCTTAGTTAATGAACAATTTCAGGGAATATATAGAATACAAAATCAACATACAAAGTAAATATAGGTTTCCACACAGTAACAACCAATAATTTATATTTTAAAGATTTTATTTAATTATTCATGAAAGACACAGGGAGAGAGAGAAGCATGCCTCAGCTTCTCCAGCAGACTCCATGCTGGGACCCTGATGTGGAACTGAATCTCTGGACTCCAGGATCACTCCTAGAGCAGAAGGCAGACCTCAACCGCTGAGCCACCCCAGCATCCCTAACAATAAAGTATTTACAAGGTAATAAAAAAAAAAACTGATTACATTGACACCGGTGTGAGCAATATAATATGTAAAATTAAATATTCTGAAGGAAGTAAAATACTGTCCACTAAAAGTACCCAAATTGATGAGAGATTTTTAAAAGTCATAAAGAAATACAAAGGTAATTTTTTCATAGATTTGAACACTTCATAGTATCAGAATGCATTACACCGTGTGGCCTACAGATGTAAAGCAACCCTTGTTAAAAACTTGTAAAGAATCAAATCTAGGTCTAGTTCTGATTATATATTCACAGAACATGCAAATAGGAGCACTCATTAAACCAGCCCAGCCTGACCCTGCATCTGGGAGAGGAAGCCCAGCCCCAGGATCCCCAGGTGACCCCGTTCAGAGATCAGGAGAGAACTCAGATAAACCACCAAGGAGTCTGTGCTCAGCTGGGTTACCCTTGTTGCTATTTTAAAAGGTAATTCATGGAGAACAAGAGATCTAGAGTCTGCGAGAGGAGATGAGTGAGAGAAACAGGGGATGTGGGACAGTGTTTTGACAAGGATGTCTTATGTCTGCAGGTGTCCAGGGTGAGGTGCAGCTGGTGGAGTCTGCGGTAGAACTGGTGAAGTCTCAAGGGGTCCCTGAGACTCTCCTGTGTGGCCTCTGGATTCACCTACAGTAGTTACTGGATGTACTGGGTCCAGCAAGCTCCAGGGAAGGGGCTGCAGTGGGTCGCGGGTATTAGCACTGATGGAAGTAGCATAAGCTAACAGATGCTGTGAAGGGCCAATTCACCTCTGCAGAGACAACGCCAAGAACATGCTATATCTGCAGATGAACAGCTTGAGAGCCGAGGACACGGCCCAGTATTACTGTGCAGACACAGTGAGGGGACCTCAGTGTGAGCCCAGACACAATCCTCCCTGTAGAAGGGGATCACGACCACCAGGGTGTGCACACTCCTCACCACTTCTGTCTTGAAGGCCCAGGAGCAGGTGCAGAGGGCGGTTCTGGGCAGTTTTCCTGTCAGGGTCTGGGCTTCCTCTCCATGGAGCTGTTTCTCCCAGGGAGCCTCTCTTGACCTGGAATTTGTTCTTAACTATTTGGCTTCTGATTTGAAAACAGATTCTTTAGGAAAACTGCTACTTTATATGCACAGAAGACAGAGTTGCTTACACTTATTTACTATTTACCCAAATATGAGAAATGTAGAAATATCTCCATGTACCTCAAGGACTAGAGGGATCCGGGGATCCCTTGGTGGCTCAGTGGTTTAGAGTTTGCCTTCAGCCTAGGCCATGATCCTGGAGTCCCAAGTTCGAGAACCACGTCAAGCTCCCAGCATGGTGCCTGCTTCTCACTCTGCCTGTGTCTCTACATCTTCTCTCTCCAAGCCTCTCATGAATAAATGAATAAAATTGTTTAAAAAGAGGGACCTACAATCCATGCACAAAAACATAATACCTGATGTAGTGATAAATGAGAAGTATGATCAGGGAGAAGAGGCAGAAATTATGATGTGATTATAAAAGTGGACTCACAACTCACCCAGAAGATGAAGTGGAATCTATCGCCTTCCAAGTTATCAGCTGATTCTGAAGGTCATTGTGTCCTTGTGCAGGGACTAGAAACTTCCACTGTATCTCTGAGGATCCTCAGGGTGAGGAGCTCATTTGGAGGAGCCTTCCACTTCCAGGATATAAATCATTGATCCTTCCAGTGCTGATATCAGCCCAATGTGTGTGACCGCTACCTTCCCCATGTTGAAACCTAACACCCTTGTGATAGGAAGAGTTGGTGCGGTCTTAGGGGAGCACTTAGGTCAGGAGGGTGCAGCCTCAGGATAGGACCAGGCCCTTATACATCAGGACTGGGAAAGCTCACTGGCCTGTGGCCCAATGTGTGTTTTTGAGGAAAGGATATGGTAGGACGCGGGCGCTCTCTAGACACCACATCTGCCTGCACCTGGATCTCAGGCTTCGCAGACTCCAGAACTGTGGGAATGAGTGTCTGTTTAATTCACGCAGACCAAGTACGATGTTCCATTAGGGGGCACAGGCTAAGATACTGGTGACACGAGAATCCAAGCCCTGATGATCTGGTGTTTTCTGCTGCATTTGTTGTGATAAGTCCCTGATAGGTTCCATCCATGGGATCAAGGGTGGATTTCTCACATGTTCCGTCCTACACAGAGGATGAACTTCTGGACACTCCTAGGACTCCGGGAACAAAACTCAGTGGACCCGGATGGAGAACTTTTACACAGGCAACAGGGGCCTGGGAGACTGTGGAACTTTAGTGTAAGGATGATGATTTATCAACCTTTCCAGAAGATGGGGATGTGCTGACCCTGTGGGACCTGACTCTGAGCATCATCGTCCACATGCAGTTAGACTGATGACTGTGAGGGTCAGGAAAGCAGTTCCCTTCCTGCTTTCAGGATTCCTTCTTTGTGTGCATATTTTGTGAGATTGAATATGAAATGCCTTGGAGAAGGTCGAATTTGTTGAATTTCATGAGAGTTCCTGAATGCGTCCTGGATGTTGAGGTCTCTGTCCTTCTGATTAGGGGGAGTTTCAGGAATTATTTCATTGAATAAACCTGCCACTGCTTCTTGGTCTTCATTTTCTGGGCCTCCTATCAAAGGAATGTTACTGTTTCGTAAGTCACGGAGTTCCCTATGTCTATCTTTAGGGACAATTACTTTGTTTCCCTCTATAGTTCTGTCATGATTTTCCACCATGTTATCTTCTATTTTCCCCAACATGCTGTTCTTTAATCCGTCCTCCTTTTTTCATGCATTTGAGACAACATGTCGGTAATAGCATTTTTTATTTTTGGCTGACAGGGGATTATTTCTTTTATCTCTGCAAGAAGTGATTTTGGAGTGTCTTCAGTATTTGCTCAATCCCAGTTGTATCTTTAAAAATATCGTTTTAGATTCCAGCCTGCTTTAACATCTGAGCACTTTTAACCAGCCATATCCTCAAATGGGTGGATTTCTATGATGAACTCATAGAACAAAATGAACTCTAAACAATCTTCCTCTATGCTGCTCATCCTCCTAATTGTGGTAGCTTCAGGGAGTAGTTTCCTTCCCTGCCCCAGCCCCACAGCTATGTTTCCTCCCCAGAACAACACTCCAAACTGCCTACATTCCAAAACGTGTCAATTTTCTACTTGCAGACTAGCACATTTTGTTCTCTACATCCTAAAATTGGTTTCTTGTTCGATCAGAATTATTTGATAAATATCCAGCTGTGTTCAGGGATGACACAAGCCCAGGGTCCCCTGCAGGTCTGACATCGTAACTCCTCCTCCCATTGTGTTTGTTAGCAAAGAAGATCTGAAATGATACAAGGAGGGAATACGTATGACATTTACAATCCTCATTTTAGTAACCAAACGAGAATAAAAACTGTTAATTGACCTTCCTTCTTCATCTACCAACTACATACACTCTTTGATTTCAGGAACCCTTCAGCTTGTCACAGCCCATTACCTGAGAGGGCGACCAACACCTTCATCCTAAAGGGTCTCTGCTTGGTCTCCTCCTTACAAGCTATTGGTACCTACTTAGCACTCTAATCCTGTCTTGAAAGGAAATTACACTCATCTCAAAAGCCAGCTGCATCAGGGATGTGAAGACAGTTTTAATCTACTGAGTTCCACTCTTAAGTGCTGCCTGGATATCTGCAGAACCATCTGTGGATGAAGCTCTGCTTTTCTTTCCCCTTTCAAATAATTCCTTACTCTCTCCATGAGTTCATATGTGCAGGGTGTGAGACTGAATGCAGTGGAGCAGGAGGCTCCATGAGGATTTGGAAGCTCCTTAATGTGGCATGCTGTGTCCTCAGGAATGCTCCAGAACACAACACTTCCTCCATATGGTGATGGAGAAGAACTGTGTGTGCCCCAATCTTGGGCTTACATGCTCAAATACCACTAATTTCAAGATGGAATGCTCAGTTTCCATGCTAACCTAGGGACACAGGATTCCACCTGTAGATTCTAAGATAGAGAAACAGCCTTACAGCTTTCTCTATAGATGAAAGATGAGCAGCAGAGTTTGGCAGGGCTTTTCCCCCAGAATTTGAAGACCATCAATCTGAAATGCCCATAGGGGACTTCTAGAGCATTTCAGATTTGATGGAGCCCAAATAGAAATAGTGAATAGGCATGTGGGGAGCATCACCAACCCTACATCCTCCACGTCCCTGATGGCGGCACTATTCTCAAGAGTTCTTTAAGAAACATGTAACAGATTAATGTTCTATTCCCTGGAAAGAGGTAAATGATAAATGTAAATATGATCCTCACAATACACCACTACATCACCACCTATTGACTAAATTACAGAATTGAATAAATTAAACTATGATGATACTAAATGTCATCAAGGTTGTATAGAAAGTAGAACTCTTTTTAATTATGATCTCTAATCTCATCTGGATAAAAAATATATAATTAGATCCTAGGATAACAGAGCTTGACAAGACCCGTGATCTGTCCGCTGCATCCCAGAGCCACAGAGTCAATGCTGGTGTAAATCATTCTGATCTGTTGTAATGAGAACCAGGGAAGGTCATGTGTGTTGCTCAGTCTAAGAGTAGGAGATGATAACATGAGATGTTCAGCACAGACATTAAGACAGAAATAAATGAGATAACTTCTGCCTTCCAATAGAACTTCTGCCTTCTATTCTTGTATTCATGGATTCAATGAGTTGGCGGATGCTCCCTATGGTTGTGGAGGGAAATATAAGTCTCAGGGATCCAATGGTCATCTCACCTGGAAACCCTCTCACTTCTAGGGAAATCCAAGGCTTCTCCACAAATCATGTAGAGCACAGATATGTCAGTGGATACGCATGCCTCTTTGTAGTTTGGGGGATAGATTCCTCCCTGAACTCTGCTTTATCTCTTTTAAATATTTTATTTATTTATTCATGAAAGACACGGAGAGAGGCTGAGACACAGGCTGAGGGAGAAGCAGGCTTTCTCTGGGGAGCCTGAGGTAGGACTCACCCCCAGGACTCCATAATCCTGACCTGAGCTGAAGGCTGAAGCTCAAACATGGAGCCACTCAGGTGCCCCAGAACTCAGTTTTTATAGCGACCCCAAAAATGGGTGTTTTTCAAAATCCTCAGTACTTTCTTGTTTGAAAGATGATGTGATATGTAAAATCATTTAGCCAACATACAGCATAACAGTAAGTTCTCACCACATCAGATGTCCTCCTTAATGCCCATCACCCAGTTACCACATATGATGTGACAAATACAGGGTGGTACACTATGGTATACTGTACGCTGGCAAGTTGAATTTAAATAAAGAAAAAATGGTTAAAATACTCCATCAGCCCTGCACATATCATGCAGACAACAGATTATTTCTCCTTGCGTTATACTGCATTTTACACTAATCGTTGGCCATTTATGCCAGTCATCTTGAAGGATTCTCATCTCTTTATATACTTTTTATTTAAAAATGTAAAAAGAAAAATACTTTTAACTTCTCTAAGATCCTGTTATTTTTATTTAGCCTTTTGTGGTGATAACGTTTCCTTTACTGGACATGAATTAAATCATTTTTGGGTCAATCTTTTTAGCCTTAGACTGTAGGCCAGCCCGCCTTATTCCATCCTTTGGATATTTGGAACATCTGTATTTGATGCAAAAAATAAATGCCTGTTTTTAAAGTTAAAAAAAAAACAGAGATTTTGGGATAACTACCTTCTGTGTTACCTAGAAACTCTAAATATCACTCTGCCATTTATCACAAAATATCATAATCTTATATCCCTCTTTCCCCTGATCCAGCACTTCTATGCACTCAAGAGCTCTTTTAATGTAGAAATTCCATTGAGTATGATACAATCATGATATGATTTGCAGGAAGTGACAGTTGCCACCTGAGGACTATGCACACGATCTCATTCTTGTCTCCAGTGACACAGGAGCTTAATGGGGGACAACAGATGAGCTCCAATAGATAAGAATAGCAGGACTATTATCACCACCTTCTATCACCATTCAGTGGATGTTGCTGCCAGTTGGAGGGTGTGGACTGCTGGCAGTCTTCCTGATACACACGATCCATTCAGTGAAGAAATGTCCTGCAAATGGACATATAAGAGGAGCCCTCTGCTCAAACTGCAGGGTTATGAGGATCGGTCTGAGGAAACCAAATACTGATGGTGATCAGAAGTGAAATTTGAAATTGAATTCCTCCACCATGACAGTTTCTCTAACCGTCTACCTTCTTCTCTGTGTTAGAAAAGCCAGTTATGATTACTCCTCCAAAAGGAACAGTTTTTCGAGGAAGAGGTTATATAGAGTGTATGGTCTGTCACCTCAGAGAGTGTCTCTTTTGAGTGCTGCATGCACTGGGCTCTTCTGTTTTGGCATCTTTTTCCATCAGCTAATACCTACAGAGGCTCTCCCTGTCTGCAGTGGGCAGTATGTGGTCCTTGTCCAGGATTTTTGATAAGTTTTAACTGGGTGTGGTCTGTTCTGCTTGATAAATGACACCTACTACCACCTCCACTAGAACTGAGGCCTTTCCGAATTCTCTGGTCACAATATGTGGGTGGACAGGGATGCAGCAACTCCAGGAAACAGTATTGAGGTTACTCAGAAAATTAAAAACGGAACCTTAGCATGAACCTGCAAACAAAGACCTAAATATTCACACAAAAATACAGAAAATCTCGTTTACAAGGAGCCTCAAACATGTATGTTTATAGATTCATTATTTTCAAAAGACAAAATATGACAACGGTGCAAGTGAACATTGCCAGATGAATATAGAAGATAATAAAGCATTTTTCTCTTCAAACATCATCATGTAGGGACATGGTAAACAGTTTGTTTAGTCTGGGGAAATACGGAAGAGTCCTCAATTTCTGAATACACAATCATAGTGCCTGTAACCAAGTTGCCAAGGACAAGCTCCAGGATCAATATAACTGATATTTTTCATGGCAATATATGTGAGTGTACAAGTACAATGATGTCCATGCCATAGATGAGGACACGGCTCTACAACACATCCTTTATGGTCACATTTTATGGAATTAATTATTTTAATATCATTCCACTCTTCTATCTTTATTTAGAATTCCCATTCATATGTACAAAGAGAGGAGGTGTAAATGCCCCTGTGGCAGATGAATCCACAACATCTCCGTCAGCTCTGTGAGTCTCCGTCAAGGTTTCTACTTGTCTGCATTTTTGTGTGACTGAGAGAACTGGTATCCACACATCACTCAATTGGTACTTCTGGAAATTACAGAAACCTACAAATCTCATGTCCAGATTCTTCCTGGAAGTGGCTCAGGGAGGATCCAGTTCCCATGGTGGGGAGCACAGCCAAGACACTGGGACTCACTTCAAACTGCTGTGTCATCTCAGACATTCACACAAGCTCTCTTCTGCAGTGAATAGTTATACACCTGTAAATGGTGGAAAATTTTTATGTTCATAACCTATCTTGAGTGTGTATGTGGAAAAATGGAAGATAATTGATGATAAGTAATCAGGCAGCAAATGAGGTTGGAGAAAGCACAATTTACTGACACATATCCTGTCCGCAAAACTCTGCCATGATCCACGCATGTGTTCTGAGCAACTGTATCATAAGGATACTAGCTGCTAAATTTGATATGTAGTCAGAGGACATGCAAATAGCACCCCACTCGACTATTAAGCCAGCCCAGCCTGAACCCTTAGCTGGGGGAGAAGCCCCAGCCCCAGGAACCTTAGGTGACCCCTTTCAGGGATTGGGACAGAACACAGAAAACTCACCACGCAGTCTGTGCTCTGGTGGGTTTTTCATGTCACTATTTTAGAAGGTAATTCCTGGAGAACGGAGACCTTGACTATGTGAGTGGAGGTGAGTGAGAGAAACATGATGTGGGACAGTTTCCTGACCAGTATGTCTTGTGTCTGCAGGTGCCCAGGGTGAGGTGAAGCTGGTGGAGTCTGGGGGAGACCTGGTGAAGCCTTTGGAATCGATTAGACTGTCCTATGTGACCTCTGGATTCACCTTCAGGAGCTACTGGATGAGCTGGTTCAGCCAGGTTCCAGGGAAGGGGCTGCAGTGCGTCACATGGGTTAATACTGGTGGAAGCAGCAAAAACTATGCAGACACTGTGAACAGGCGATTCACCATCTCCAGAGACAATGCCAAGAACATGCTGTATCTGCATATGAACAGTCTGAGAGCTGTGTATTATTGTGTGAGTGACACATTGAGGGGACTTCAGTGTGAGTCCAGACAGAAATCTCCCTGTTGAAGGGAATCAGGAACTGTTTTGATGGTCATCAGACATTTGATGGAAGAGTGGACTCATTCCATTGTACAACATATACTGATCTTACACTACATGTTAAAAACAGTAATTTAAATAAAATCTGTAAAATTAATTACAACCTAAACTGTGTTAAGTCCCTTAAATTCATAGTGTAACTCAAGAAGATGTTTCTAATGACCAAATATTATATTATTCAGGGATTTATTAATTAGTAGTTCCGTGAAACCGAAGAGTCAATACACTATCAAGGGGCAATTTCTTGATCTGAATAGTATATAATGAGTTATACTATGAAACATAATTAATCTTTCTATTTTAAGGTTTTATACAGTATTTGATTTGAGAGTTGAGTGTCTACTTTCATATACTGTTTTTAACTGCTCTTTTTTTTTAATTAAATGATTGGTCTTCTGTTTAATTGCTTTCTATATGAGGGAAGGAAGAACATAAGAACTGATAAACATTAACATATTATCCATAACTCAAGTCTATTCAATTAAATCAGTAAAACCAGGAAGCTCCTGGAAAGGTGTAGATGATGTCCAGTGAGGAGCAGGACTAATGTCCATTCCTGAGACTCTGAGCATGGAAGGGCTGATCCCCATGTCAGGTGTCATGGAAGAAATGAGGATCCATTGGAGGTGGCTGAGGGTGATGCCGTGTGCTGCATATGACTAAATCTATTGACCTTTACACTTCAGAAAACTTAAGATCTGAAAAGTGACATGGTGTTTTTTATTCCTGAAATACAGCAATGAAAATGGGAGTGTTTAAGAACTGACAGAAAATCTATCATAATATATACATTAAATCTTTTTAAAATGTCCCTATGCTTTAGATATTTTCATCTAATTTTTCTAGAAAGAGAGAAATTATACCTCAAATTTCATAACCATTGGGATATGGGGTAATGAGATTATAAATGTTTGATTGATCCATTTTATCCCTAACTGGGATCAGATATTAATTAACCAAAACCATCATGACTCCACTGTGGTAACATGTGGCTTGTAATTCAAACCACAGCTGCTTTTCCTCACTCACCCAAGCCCGCACCTCACTTTCAGGTGAGGTGTCCAGACACCCATCATCCCATTATTGTTTGGTGACTTCCTGCACTAATGGAAAAGGCCTGTTAATATGGGGTGCTGCTGGATACTCATGAAGCATGGACAAGTGTCCACTGACATTCATCTGAGGCTCCTATTCCTCTATATGGAATAGGTCGGAGGTCAATGATTTTACCAGGTGCGATTCGACTGACCTTCATCACCTGACACCAAACATAGATTCCTGTTTCTATTTCAATTTTTTAAATAATTTAATGTCTAGTTCTATATACTAAAAATCCTTCAACTTCCCCTGGCGCTTCGTGAAAACCCAGCAATTGCACTGCTGGGGATTTACTACAAAAATACAGATGCAGTGAAATGTGGTGACACTCGCATTCCCAATGTTTATAGCAGCAATGGCCACCAAAGCTGAACTGTGGAAGGAGCCTCGGTGTCCATCAACAGATGATGGATAAAGAAGATGTGGTCTATGTATACAATGGAATACTACTCAGCCATTAGAAATGACAAATACCCACCATTTGCTTCAATGTGGGTGGAACTGGAAGATATTATTTTGAGAGAAGTAAGTAAGTCGGAGAAGGATAGACATTATATGGTTTCATTCATTCAAGGAATATAAGAAATAGTGAAAAAGAATATCAGGAATGGAGACAGAACATAAAGACTCCTAACTTGGGGAAATGAACTAGGGTTGGTGGAAGGGGAGGAGGGCGGGTGTTGGAGGGGAATGGGTGACGGGCACTGAGGTGGACACTTGACGGGATGAGCACTGGGTGTTTTTCTGTATGTTGGTAAATTGAACACCAATAAAAGTTAATTAAAAAAAAAAGAATAAAGGGGAAAGGAGAGAAAGTGAGTGGGAAAACTCAGAGGGTAACAGAACATGAGAGACTCCTAAGTCTGGGAAATGAACAAGAGGTAGTGGAAGGGGAGATGGGCAGGGGCCAGTGTCCCTGCATGGGAGTTAGTAAGTGTAAGAAAACACTATACAGTTTTGACAATTTAAAAGTGAAAATACCCAAACTAATAAAATCATGAGTAAATGAGACGAAATCACAACAAACACCCAAGAATTACAAGCAAGTATAAGAATAGATAATGAGCAGTTATAAGTCAACATACTGGGTGATCTGGAGAAATTGATGAAATCTTAGGAACATAAAGACTATCGAAACAGAAACAACAATGAATGGACAAGCTGCACAGAACAAATACATGGAAATAAAAATCAATCATGATTCATAATATCCCAAAGGCAAGATGATGCAGACAGATGATTCCCCAGGGAAATTCCACAAGAACAATTAATATGTATTCTTCTAAAACTAACCCAAATCATAGAAATTAAAGGAAAACTGCCAGACCCATTCTGTGATGTCAGTTGACCCCAAACCAAACATGCCAAGAAGAAGGAGTATTACAGAACAATACCACTGATAAACCTGGATGCAAATTTCTCACCAAGATCCTAACCAGCAAGATCCAACAATATATTGATAGGATTATTCATGAAAAACAAAAGGGCTTAATTGCTGGGCTGCAAGGCTGGTTCAGTATGTGTAATCTATCAATGTGATAACGACATTAATAAAAGAAAGGATAAATTTCATTTTATCCTCTCAACTGATGCCAAAAATATTTGGCAAAAGACAGTATTCTTACTTGATAAAAACCTTTTCCTGTGTAGGTATAGAGGGATACACCCAAATTCATAAAAATCATCTATAGAGGATACACAAAGAATCTTATCCTCAACATGGAAACCTGAAAGCTTTTCTTCTAAGGTCAGGATCACGACAGGACTACGCACTGGCACCACTGTTATAAAACATAAAACTAGGGATCCCTGGGTGGCGCAGCAGTTTGGCGCCTGCCTTTGGCCCAGGGCACGATCCTGGAGACCCGGGATCGAATCCCACGTCAGGCTCCCGGTGCATGGAGCCTGCTTCTCCCTCTGCCTGTATCTCTGCCTCTCTCTCTCTCTCTCTGTGACTATCATAAATAAATAAAAATTAAAAAAAAAATTTAAAAAAAAAATAAAAAAAAATAAAACATAAAACTAGACATCTAGCGTAAGCAATCAGACAATAAAAGGGAAAAGTCATACAAATCAGCAAAGAAAAAATCAAACTTTCACTCTTCATAGACAACAAGATATTTTAAGGACAAATCCCAAAGACTCTATCGAAAAAATGCTGGAAATGATACCAGAATTCAGCAAAACCTGAGCATACAAAATCAATACAAGGAGTCAGTGGCATTCCTATGTAGTACAAATGAAACAGAAAAAAGAGAAATCAAGATTGTTGATCATAATCAAATTATCCCATTTATAATTGCATCAAAAACTTCAGACAATGAGGAATAATCCTAACCAAAGACAGAAATGACCTATAGTCTATACATTCTAAAATACATATGAAAGACATTAAAGAAGACACAAATATGTAGAAAATATTCTATTCTCATGGATTGGGAGAATAAATATTGATATACTATCTATGCTGCCAACAGCAGTCTATGCATTCAGTACAAACCCTATGGAAACACCACCAACATTTTTCTAGGAAATTGAAAAAGCAATCCTAAAACTTGTAAATAAAAATAAAAGATTCTGACTCAGCAAAAGAATGTTGAAGAAACCCAAAGCAGGAGATATCACAATTGTGGATTTCAAAGTTGTGGTCATCAAGACAGTATAATAATGGCAGTAAAACACGCACATAGGTCAATAGAATAGAAAACCCAGAAATGGACATACAGCTCTGTGGTCAACTTATCCTCATAAAAGTACAAAAGACTATCAAATGGAAATAATATAATCTCTTGAACAATTGGTGTTGGGAACATTGGACAGCTGCAAGTAGAAGAATGAACCTGGGCCACATTCTTAGACTCCACACAAAGATAAACTCAGAGTAGATGAAAGACCTAAATGTGAGGCAGGAAACCAACAAAATCCAAGAGATTTTGTGACCTCAGTTGCAACAGTTCTTGGTACTCGACTCACCAAAGGGAAGGAAAACAAAATCAAAATTGAATTCTATGGACTACATTAAGGAAGGAGCTGTCATACAGCTATGGAGACACTCAACATAATTAAAAGGAAACCTAATGAATGGGAAAAGATATGGATGCTTGTATAGCTTGAACATCTGTCTTTGGCTCAGAGCATAATCCCAGGGCTCTCCCTGTGGGGAACCCACTTCTCCATCTGCCTATGTCTCTGCATCTCTGTCTCATGAATAGATAAATAAAATCATCAAAAAATGAATAGGAGAAGATATTTGCAAATCTATCTTCAGATTAATGCTGGTTTCCAAAATTGACAAATTATCAAACTAAACAAACACAAGGGGAAAAGTTAAATCAGAAATGGGCAGAAGACATGAAGACACAACCTGTCCTGAGACGAGTTGCCGACTCTCAGTTTATATGAGGCAGGTCATCCGGATGCAAAATTAAATTTATTGTCTCCTCTAGGTCTGCCTTATATCAACTGCATGATTAGACCAGACAATGGATCCAAAAGACAAGAAGGAAATGTTTTCTGCCACAGACTGGAAGACCTACCTGAAAACCGAGGAAGAAGAAAACTTGGTAAACTGAAAAGAAAGTAATTTGTTTGTCTATGACAATGTCTTAATAAAGTCAATGAGTAAAAACCTCACGTAAGAACTGGAAGAAATAACTCATTAGCTCAGGAAGAATCAGGATATAAAATCAGCACATAAAAAGAAGATATGTTTCTACAAACTAACAGTAAATTACCTATACAAAATTAACAAAGTAATCCACCTTAAAGGTTATCAAAAATATTTAGGATTAAAATTTACTAATGAGATAAAATACTCGATGGAGAATTACATACATTGATGAGTGTCTTTTGAAACTGCATCCAGAAATGCAAATAACTCTGCTTACACATTAGAACTTCATAAAGTCATAGTGCCAGCTACACAAATTTCTATAGAATTCTGATGCAATACTTTGGTGACTTTTAAAGACTCAAGTGTAAGTCTGGAACTGATTATATAGTCAGAGGACATGCAAATAGGGCCTTCTCTCTGCTGTTAAGTCAGCCCAGCTCTGACCCATGCAGCTGGGAGAGGAGCCCCAGCCCCAGGATCCCCAGGTGATGCCATTCAGTGATCAGGACAGAACACAGACAACTCACCATGGAGTCTGTGCTCATCTGGGTTTTCCTGGTCACTATTTTAAAAGGTAATTCATGGAGAACAAGGGACCTCGACTATGAGTGGACGTGAGTGAGAGAAACACGGGATGAGGGACACTGTCCTGACCAGGATGTCTTGTGTTTGTAGGTGTCCAGGTGAGGTGCAGCTCATGGAGTCCGGGAGAGACCTGGTGAAGCCTGGAGGTCTCTGAGACTCTCCTGTGTGGCCTCTGTATTCACCCTCAGTAGCTATGACATAAGCTGGTTCCGCCAGGTTCCAGGAAAGGGGTTGCAGTGGGTCGCAGCTATTAGTGATATTGGAGGTAGCACATACTACGCAGATGCTGTAAAGCGCTGATTCACCATCTCCAGAGACAACGCCAAGAACACGTTGTATCTGCAGATGAACAGTCTGAGAGCTGAGGACACGGACGTGTATTTCTGTGCGAGTGACACAGTGAGGGGACCTCAGTGTGAACCCAGACACAAACCTCCCTGTAGAAGGGGGTCGGGACCACCAGGGAGTGCGCACTCCTCACCACTTCCGTCTTGAAGTCCCAAGAGCAGGTGCAGATGGAGGTTCTGGGCAGGTTTCCTGTCAGGGTCCTGGCTTTCTCTCCATGGAGCTGTTTCCCCCAGGGAGCCTCTCTGGGCACAGGATTCTGTACTTCCCTATTTATTCTGTGATGTAGAAATATTGTTTTCTTTTCCTTTCTTCTCTTTCTTTCTTTCTTTCTTTCTTTCTTTCTTTCTTTCTTTCTTTCTTTTCTTTTCTTGGTAAAAATTATCCTTATATGCATAAAAGAGATATTTGTTTAGATTTGCTTACTATTTTTCCTAAATACCAATTAATTAGAAATGCTTCCATGATAATTTAATTGTCCTCTGTAACAGTCAAAGCTACAGATGCTGTGCATGACACAACCACCCAGGTCCATGGAAAATATTTTTAGCAAGAGCAAAAATTCCTTGCTAGACATCAGGCTACAGAGGGATCAACAATGAACAGCAGAGAAGAAAAAATACTCTGAAGGGGTCCCTGTCTTGAACCGTCCATTCAGTATGAATGTTTGTGACAACCTGGGAAAGCAGAAGAACCCCAACCAGTATATCTTGTGGTTGTGGAGTCTGCAAAATACACAAATATACGTGTGCACGCACACACACACACACACACACACACACACACACACACACACAAGAGAGTATAAAAGCTTTATCACCTTCACCAGCGTGTCTTTTGGGAAAAGTTTAGGCCACTCAGAAAGTCATAAGTGCGTGGATGGAGCCAAGATAGGACAGTGGCTCAGGGTGTGTGCTGTGGTTCAATGGTGGGGACGGGGTCCTTGTCCAGTCGGGGCTTGCGAGGATTCTGGATCCCCCTGCATCAAGGGACAGTGAATCTGTGGGTAATTTTTTGATTTCCCATGTTTCTAGTAGGAAGAGAAGAAGAGGACTGGAGATTAAGGGTCTAGAAGGTAAGAGACAGTGGATGTGATGCAAGCAATAATTACAATAAACAAGTATTAAAATGGAAGACAATAGAGAGAGAACTGGTCATTGTAAGTACAAAAAGATCTGAAACCTTGGAAAATGTGAACAATGATCCATGGAAGCATCACACAATACAAAATGATGATAGAAAGGGACCCAGATTTACCAGAGTCTCAAGTAGAATCTGCCCTCTCTCCAAGGTCACCAGCTGGCTCTGAAGGTCATGTGTGTTCTGTGTTCTCACAGAGAACAGAAGATTCTACAGGTCCCAAAAGGATCCTCAGGGTGAGGAACTGGATTGCAGGACCTTCTACCTGCAGGGAATTACTCATTGAACCTTCAGGTCCTGATATATTCTAACTGTGTGTGACCACTACCATCCTCATGTTGAAACCTAACACCAATGTGATGGCAGGAGGAGGTGGGTCCTTAGGGGAGCAGTTAGATCAGGAGTTGGAGTCTCATGATGGGACCATTGGGAGTTCACGCTTCTTGGATTTTGACGTCTGTGTGCTTCCAGATTGGGGAATGTTCAGCTACAATTTGATCAAATAACTTCTGCCTCTTTTTCCTCTCTCTTCATCCACTGGGACTCATATCACACAAACGTTATGACTTCATAAGTCTCTGCGTTTTATATGCCTGCATGTATTGTCTATACCTTTGTTTCCCTTTTCTTTTCTGTCATTATTTTTTATAATTATAGCTTACCAATCCCTGACTGACTTCTCTGCTTCATCACCCATCATATTAATCACCTCCATTGAAATGGCATCTTGGTTATAGTATTTTTTTTATTTTTTTTCTTTATTTATTTATGATAGTCACACAGAGAGAGAGAGAGAGGCAGAGACACAGGCAGAGGGAGAAGCAGGCTCCATGCACCGGGAGCCCGATGTGGGATTCAATCCCGTGTCTCCAGGATCACACCCTGGGCCAAAGGCAAGTGCCAAACCACTGCACCACCCAGGGATCCTGGTTATAGTATTTTAATTTTACTTTATTTGATTTTACTTGATTGATCTCAGCAGAAAGGAAAGCTCTCTTGTCTTCTCTATGGTCATATCTCCTTCTCTCAAATCCTGCTAGTATTCTTTCAATCATTGTTTTAAATTCCACATTAGACATCTTACTGATATCTGCATTTAGTATATTCCTTCCCTCGATATTTACATCTTCTTCATTCTCAGTGAATTCATTCATTTCATTTTTGTCCTATAAAGAAAAGAATAAAGAGAAGAAAAGACAAAAATCAAAAAATGAAGATCCTGGGTTTGTTTGTTCTGACTCTTGAAAGAATATATATCAAAAAATAAGTTAAAATAAAAATAAAATACAGTTAATTGAAAATAGAAATAGTAACTCTGAGAAACAAACAAGGAGTAGTGGAAGAAGATTGGGTGGGGTGACGGGGTGACAGGGTATGGGAAATGAGGAGGGCACTTGAAGGGATGAGCGCTGGGTGTAATACTATATCTTGGCAAATCGAACTCCAATAAAAATATGCAAAAATAAATAAGTAAATAAATAAATAAGTAAATAAATAAATAATAGAAATAGTAAGCATATATAGTGCATTTATAAAAATAAATAAATTGAAGAATTCAGAAAAATAATATCAATAAAGGAAGAAGTAATTACATGCAATTGAATGATAAACTACTGGGGATTTACCCCAAAGATACAAATGCAGTGAAACGCCACGTCACCTGCACCCCAATGTTTATAGCAGCAATGTCCACAATTGGCAAACTGTGGATGGAGCCTCAGTGTCCATCGAGAGATGATGGATAAAGAAGCCGTGGTCTATGTGTACAATGGAATATTACTCAGCCATTAGAATCGAAAAATACCCACCATTTGCTTCAACGTGGAGGAACCTGGAGGGTATTATACTAAGTGAAATAAGTCAATCAGAGAAGGAAAACATTATACAGTCTCATTCGTTTGGGGAATATAAAAAAATAATTAAAAGGAATAAAGGGGAAAGGAGAAAAAAATGAGTGGGAAATATTAGAAAGGGAGACAGAACATGAAAGACTCCTAACTCCGGGAAACAAACTATGGGTGGTAGAAGGAGAGGTGGGCGCGGAGTGGGGGTGACTGGGTGACAGGCACTGAGGTGGGCACTTGACGGGATAAGCACTGGATGTTATTCTATATATTGGCAAATTGAACACCAATAAAAATAAATTTATTAGAAAATATTCAGGCTGAATCTTGTGATCCTTTGTTTGCTACTTTTGTGCCAGGGTCTGGGGCTTCTTCTCCTTCAAATATTTAACTCAGGGAGACTCTCTGGACACAGGATTCTATGTTGACCTATTCAGTGTTTACTACAAATGTACTTGTCATAGGAAGAGAAATACACTAAACTACACTTATGAATCACTCCCATGCGTTGTTTATCCCTGTCTGTAAATACAAATACATTACTAATATCCTGATGGTCATCAACTTATGCTTCACAGGAGACAAACTGCACTCAGTGTGAATCACAGGACCACCTAGATCTACCAGCAAGCGTGATGAAAGGAGCATAAAGTGCATCATGGACACGAGGCTACAGAGGCATGAACAATCCAAGCAACAGAAGAAAGGCCTCTGGTGTGGTCACTATCCTGGACAATGTCAGTTATCTTCATGTTCGATAGTCACATTCATTAGGGAGTAGTGTTCTTCTTCATCTCTTATTTCAGTCTTCGGTTTAAACCAGTTCTGATATAACAATTGTTACTGCAGTTTTCCTGGATGTCCGTTAGCAATAAAAAAGGTTATCCACTAACTCAATTTCAATTTAGAGGTGTCTGGACTTAACTCTCTTAAAAGCAGAGAAAGATGTATATCATGCACTGAGGTTATAAACATGACGGGAATCTCCACTCTCAAAAAAGTTCTTCAGTAAAGTGCTGGAAATCCTTGCCTCAGCAATCAGACAAAAGGAAATACAAGTTTCCAAATAAAGAAGGAATAAGCCAAAGTTTCACTCTCCACATATGACATGCTACTCCACATAGAAAACTCAAAAGACTCCAGGAAAACACTTTATATCTGAATCAGCAATTTTGCAAAATAGCAAGATATACATTCAATGCACTGAAGTCAGGCACATTTTACACTAACAATGATAGAGTAGAAAGAGAAACCCAGGAGTCCATGTCATGTACAATTACAACAACACAACAAAAATAACAAATATTGAATAAAATCATATGTGTACACTGAGAACGCTAGAATACTTAGGTTGCAAATTGAGGAAGACATAAAGATATGAAAAATCTTTCATTCTCAAGGATTAGAAAAAAATATTGCTTCAATATCTATGCTACCCAAGGAAATCTAGTTATGCAATCTCTATCAAAATATGATCAACATTTTTCATAGATAGGACAAACAATCGTTAAATTTGAATGGAACCAGAAAAGACCCCAAATACAATGGGATAGTGAAAAAGAAAACCAAAGCTGGCGGCATTGCAATGCCTGATGCCACGCTATATTACAAAGCTGTGATGATCAAAACACTATAGTACTGGCACAGAAATAGACACATAGATCAATGGAGCAGAGTAGAGAACTCAGAAATGGACCCTCAACCCTACGGTGAACACATTTTTGACAAGCAGCCAAGAGTATCCAATGGAAAAAGGGAGTCTCTTCAACAAATGATGTTGGATAATTTGGACAGCCATATGCAGAAGAATGAAACTGGTGTAGTTTCTTACACCAAACACACAGATAAACTGAAAATGGATGAAAGACCTATATGTGAGACAGGAATCCATCAGAACCCAGGCAGTAACCTCCCTGATAATGTCCAGACCAAAGTATTACAAGACATTTTTCCAAAGGCAAGTGAAACAATTGCAAATATGAATTATTGGGTATTCATGAGGATAAAAAGGTCTGTGAGGGAAAACAGTCAAGAAACATAAACACAACCAACAGAATCAGAGTAGCTATTTACAAATACATTTACAAATGAGGAATTATTTGAATGCCATTAGCCAAAATCATTAAAGAACTTAGTAAATTCAACACTCAAAGAACAAAAAATCCAGTCAAGACATGAGCTTAAATCATGAGTTGATGTTTCCCAATAAAAGATATATAAATGTGTAAGCAACTTGAAAAACGCTTGTCCTCCAATTGACTTATTTCACTCAGCATGATACCCCCCAGTTCCACCCACATCAAAGCAAATGGTGGTTATTCATCCTTTCTAATGGCTGAGTAATATTCTTTTGTATGTAAAAACCATAACATCTTTATCCATTCATCTGTCAAAGAACATTGTGGCTTCTCACACAGATTGACTCTTATTGGTATTACTGCTATCAACACTGGGGAGTGGACAGGTGCCCTGGATTCACGGTACAACTGTACAATTGTGGTGTTAAATACCCCAACTGCAATTGCTGGGTCACAGGTGAGCTCTCTTTTTCTTTTGCCAAATTTCAGCATGTGTTCCTCACTAAATCTCTTCAGGTGGAGGATAGAGGGAACATTCTTCAATCTCATAAAAGCCATCTATGAACTTTCACGGTGAATCTCATTCTCAGTAGGGAAAAAAAAAAAACCAGAGTTTTCCCTAAGCTCACGAAGACATCAGGGATTCCCAATCTCAACACTTGTGTTCACTATAGAACTCGAATTCCTACCATCAGCAATCAGACAACAAAATAAATAAAATCCATTTAAAATGGCAAAGAAGAAATCAAACTCTCCCTCTTTGCAGAGGACATGATATTTGTCTCTAAACTCCAAGACACACCACCTAAATTTTCTAGAAATGATGTAGCAACGTAGCGACATGGTAGGAGACAAAACCAAGGCATAGAGGGCACCTGCATTCCTCTAACTAACTAACAGTGAGACTGATAAAAGAGAAATTAGGGAATTGAACTCATTTACAATGGCACCAATGATAAGATGCTTAGGAATAAACCTAACCAATGAGGTAAAGGATCTGTCCTTTAATCTAGAGAACACTTATGAAAGAAATCAAATAAGACACAAAGAGATGGAGAAACATTCCTTGCTCATGGCTCAGAAGAATAAACATTGTGAAAATTTCTATGCTACCCAGGGAAATGTAGACACTGAATGCAAGTCCTATCAGAATACCACAATCTTTCTTCCCAGTGATGAAACAAATAATCTTCAGATTTCTATAAAATCAGAAAAGAGCTCCAATAGCCAGAATAAGGTTGAGAAAGAAAACTATCCCTGGGGCATCAGAATGCGTGATTTCAAGCTCTACTACAAAACTGTGATCATTAAGACAGTGTGGTCCTGGCACAAAAACAGACACATAGATCAGTAGAACAGCATAGAGAATCAGGAAATAGACCCCCAAATGTATGGTCAAAATCTTCAACAAAATAGGAAAGAATGTCCCCTGGGAAAATAAAACAGTCTCAAAAACGATTGGTATGAAGAAAATTGAAGAACCCCTGCAGAAGAATTAAACTGGACCATTATCTTATTACAAACAAAAATATAAAGTCAAAATGATTAAAATGTGAGACAACAGAAACAAAGTGTGAGACAACAATCCGTCTAAATCTCTGTCAGGAGAAGAGAGGGAACAACCTTTTGGAACGTAGCCACAGCAATTCCTTGCAAGGTATATCTATAATGGCAAGGCAAACAAAAACAAAAATGAATTTTGGGAGTTCCATCAAGAGAAGAATGTTCTGCAGAGCAAAGGAAACTGTCAACAAAATGAAAAGGGGAACCCTCTTGCACTGTTGGTGGGAATGGGAACTGGTGCAGCCACTCTGGAAAACTGTGTGGAGGTTCCTCAAAGAGTTGAAAATAGACCTGCCCTACGACCCAGCAATTGCACTGTTGGGGATTTACCCCAAAGATACAGATGCAATGAAACGCCGGGACACCTGCACCCCGATGTTTCTAGCAACAATTTCCACAATAGCCAAACTGTGGAAGGAGCCTCGGTGTCCATCGAAAGATGAATGGATAAAGATGATGTGGTCTCTGTATACAATGGAATATTTCTCAGCCAGTAGAAACAACAAATACCCACCATTTGCTTCAACGTGGACGGAACTGGAGGGTATTATGCTGAGTGAAGTAAGTCAACTGGAGAAGGACAAACATTATATGTTATCATTCATTTGGGGAATATAAATAATAGTAAAAGGGAATATAAGGGAAGGGGAAGAAATGTGTGGGAAATATCAGAAAGGGAGACAGAACATGAAGACTCCTAACTCTAGGTAATGAACTAGGGGTGGTGGAAGGGGAGGAGGGCGGGGGGTTGGGGGTGAATGGGTGACAGGCACTGGGGGGGCACTTGACTGGATGAGCACTGGGTGTTATTCTTCTGTTGGTAAATTGAACACCAATGAAAAATAAATTTATCAAAAAAAATCATTGGCTGTAGCCCCGTGACTGACTTCTGGCCACTGTAATATTGTAGGAGGTAATGGAATGCTACTTTCTGAGCAACATAATGAAAACTTCCCTGCATGTGCTCATCAGTCTTTGCCCACCCACTGGCTGGAGAGAGAGGGCACCAAAGATTCAGAAGTGTTTGCTTCATCACTACAGCTTAATTTAAGAAGTATAGTGCTAACAGTCTGAGCATTTACAGAGTAATTTATATGCATTGCCAAATTATTTTCTAAAATGGTTATACCAATTACATTCTGTCCAACAGTAAATGAATTGCTCCATTTCATAAAATTCTCCCTTTGAAAATTGTTTTCCTCTTTGTTTTTTCTTTGTCATTTTGACAGGCAAAGAAAATGTCTTTGTTATAGTCTCAAATTTGATAAATGATGATTATATTCTTAAATATTTATTAGCCAATTTTATTTTTGTGTGTAAACTGTGTAGCTACACTGCCATTTTTAAATTGGTATCTTATGGATATTCTTTTCTTGCTTTTAAAAACCTTCAGGTATATTAGGCCTGTTACATCATTTCCTGCCATTTATTTTGCAAAAATTTTATCATAACTTGCTATTTGCACCTTATGTTAGTTTGTAGTATATGATGTACATAATCTCATACATACATTCTTCCTCTTTGTGAGTGCTCCTCTACTTTTGTTCTTACAAATAAACTAAAATTTCATACATAGTCTTTTGTTTTCTTTAATTTTTAACATTATTATTTTTTTACATTTAACTATAATTCATCTGAAATCTATTTTGTTTCCTAGTGAGGTTATTTAACCTTTTTGATAATAGCTAACTCATAGTTTTAAAATGAATAATTATTGACTAATTCTTTCCTCACTGATTGCAAATCTTAACTTTATTGTATACTATGTTAGAACTCTGTTTGAAATGCTCAGTTTTTACATTATTTTTGACACGTATTTTCTGAAAATTCTTGAGAAATGTAGAAAATTGTCTGTTTTTGAGTATTTAATTTTGCCAAATATAATTTGACTAGCTAAATGCACAGTTTTCCATTTTGACCTAATTATTTACTACATTTTTAAATATTATATTTAAACTTTAATATTGGAATAAGCCAAATTCCCTTGGTATATAGTCTTTTATTTAAAAAGCCTAGATATTGTGTAAAAAAAAGAAAATTTTTAGGGAACCACAAAGATCTCAAATAGCCAAAGCAACACTGAAAAATTAAAGCAAGGCTGTAGACATCATGATTCTTGTAGTCGATGTAAATTACAACGTTGTGATAATCAGGACACTATGGCACTGGCACAAATACAGACGTATAGATAAATAGAAAAGTTTGAGATCTCAGAAATGGAACCTGAAGTCTGTGGTCATAAATCCTGACAAAGCAGGAAACATATCCAATGGAAAAAAAGAAAGTCTCTTCAACAAATGGCACTGTGAATATTGGAGACCCACATGCAGAAGAATGAAAGGGACACTTCTTTTACATAATTCACAACAATGGACTCAAACTTGATGAAGGATCTAAATGAGTTGGGAAACCATCAGAATCCTCAGGAAAACACAGGCAGCTCCTTTTCTTTTTTCTTTTTTTTTTTTCTTTTTTTTTTAATTTATTTATGATAGTCACAGAGAGAGAAAGAGAGGCAGAGACACAGGCAGAGGGAGAAGCAGACTCCATGCACCGGGAGCCCGACGTGGGATTCGATCCTGGGTCTCCAGGATCGCGCCCTGGGCCAAAGGCAGGCGCCAAACCGCTGCGCCACCCAGGGATCCCCAGGCAGCTCCTTTTCTACCTCAGCTCTAACCACTTCGAGATGTGTCTCCAGAGGCAAGGGAAAGAAAAGGAAAATGAACCATGGCTACTTCATCAAGGAAAGAGAATTTCACAGCAAAGGAATCACTCAGTATAATTAAAAGGCAACCTACAGAATGGGAGAAGATATTTGGTAATGTCTGATCAGATTAAAGCCTCGAATTCATATCTACAATGAACATCTCAAGCTCAACAGCCACCAGTATCTCCAATGAGAATTGGGCAGAATTTGTGAACAGACTTCCTGTCCTGTCCTGAGATCCCACATCACACCATATATTAGGGAGCTCATCCTCATGTAAAATGAAATTCATTCACTCTCATAGATTTGCCATATATCAAACCAAATATTAGAAGAAAGTGTCTGACACAGAAGAAGAAAAACATCAATACCCCTAAGTCAAAGATTACCGTAGAAATTAGGCAAACCTAAAATAAGAGATCTTAAAATCATTCAACAGAAATAAAATAATTTCTTTTCATATATATAGTCAAAGAGGAAAATCATTCCAAAAAAACAAAAACATTTATTTTTTTATTTATTTTTTTTTAATTAACTTTTATTGGTGTTTAATTTACAAACATACAGAAAAACACCCAGTGCTCATCCCGTCAAGTGTCCACCTCAGTGCCCGTCACCCATTCCCCTCCAACACCCGCCCTCCTCCCCTTCCACCACCCCTAGTTCGTTTCCCCGAGTTAGGAGTCTTTATGTTCTGTCTCCCTTCCTGATATTTCCCAACATTTCTTTTCCCTTCCTTTATATTCCCTTTCACTATTATTCATATTCCCCAAATGAATGAGAACATACACTGTTTGTCCTTCTCCGATTGACTTATTTCACTCAGCATAATACCCTCCAGTTCCATCCACGTTGAAGCAAATGGTGGGTATTTGTCGTTTCTAATTGCTGAGTAATATTCCATTGTATACATAAACCACATCTTCTTTATCCATTCATCTTTCGATGGACACCGAGGCTCCTTCCACAGTTTGGCTATTGTGGCCATTGCTGATAGAAACATCGGGGTGCAGGTGTCCCGACGTTTCATTGCATCTGACTCTTTGGGGTAAATCCCCAACAGTGCAATTGCTGGGTCGTAGGGCAGGTCTATTTTTAACTCTTTGAGGAACCTCCACACAGTTTTCCAGAGTGGCTGCACCAGTTCACATTCCCACCAACAGTGTAAGAGGGTTCCCTTTTCTCCGCATCCTCTCCAACATTTGTTGTTTCCTGCCTTGTTAATTTTCCCCATTCTCACTGGTGTGAGGTGGTATCTCATTGTGGTTTTGATTTGTATTTCCCTGATGGCAAGTGATGCAGAGCATTTTCTCATGTGCATGTTGGCCATGTCCATGTCTTCCTCTGTGAGATTTCTCTTCATGTCTTTTGCCCATTTCATGATTGGATTGTTTGTTTCTTTGGTGTTGAGTTTAATAAGTTCTTTATAGATTTTGGAAACTAGCCCTTTATCTGATATGTCATTTGCAAATATCTTCTCCCATTCTGTAGGTTGTCTTTTAGTTTTGTTGACTGTATCCTTTGCTGTGCAAAAGCTTCTTATCTTGATGAAGTCCCAATAGTTCATTTTTGCTTTTGTTTCTTTTGCCTTCGTGGATGTATCTTGCAAGAAGTTACTGTGGCCAAGTTCAAAAAGGGTGTTGCCTGTGTTCTCCTCTAGGATTTTGATGGAATCTTGTCTCACATTTAGATCTCTCATCCATTTTGAGTTTATCTTTGTGTATGGTGAAAGAGAGTGGTCCAGTTTCATTCTTCTGCATGTGGATGTCCAATTTTCCCAGCACCATTTATTGAAGAGACTGTCTTTCTTCCAATGGATAGTCTTTCCTCCTTTATCGAATATTAGATGGCCGTACATTTCAGGGTCCACTTCTGGGTTCTCTATTCTGTTCCATTGATCTATGTGTCTGTTTTTGTGCCAGTACCACACTGTCTTGATGACCACAGCTTTGTAATATAACCTGAAATCTGGCATTGTGATGCCCCCAGCTATGGTTTTCTTTTTTAAAATTCCCCTGGCTATTCGGGGTCTTTTCTGATTCCACACAAATCTTAAAATAATTTGTTCTAACTCTCTGAAGAAAGTCCATGGTATTTTGATAGGGATTGCATTAAACGTATAAATTGCCCTGGGTAACATTGACATTTTTACAATATTAATTCTGCCAATCCATGAGCATGGAATATTTTTCCATCTCTTTGTGTCTTCCTCAATTTCTTTCAGAAGTGTTCTATAGTTTTTAGGGTATAGATCTTTTACCTCTTTGGTTAGGTTTATTCCTAGGTATCTTATGCTTTTGGGTGCAATTGTAAATGGGATTGACTCCTTAATTTCTCTTTCTTCAGTCTCATTATTAGTGTATAGAAATGCCATTGATTTCTGGGCATTGATTTTGTATCCTGCCACGCTACCAAATTGCTGTATGAGTTCTAGCAATCTGGGGGTGGAGGCTTTTGGGTTTTCTATGTAGAGTATCATGTCATCGGCGAAGAGGGAGAGTTTGACTTCTTCTTTGCCAATTTGAATGCCTTTAATGTCTTTTTGTTGTCTGATTGCTGAGGCGAGGACTTCCAGAACTATGTTGAACAGCAGTGGTGAGAGTGGACATCCCTGTCTTGTTTCTGATCTTAGGGGAAAGGCTCCCAGTGCTTCCCCATTGAGAATGATATTTGCTGTGGGCTTTTCGTAGATGGCTTTTAAGATGTCGAGGAAAGTTCCCTCTATCCCAATACTCTGAAGGGTTTTGATCAGGAATGGATGCTGTATTTTGTCAAATGCTTTCTCTGCATCTAATGAGAGTATCATATGGTTCTTGGTTTTTCTCTTGCTGATATGATGAATCACATTGATGGTTTTACGAGTGTTGAACCAGCCTTGTGTCCCAGGGATAAATCCTACTTGGTCATGGTGAATAATTTTCTTAATGTGTTGTTGGATCCTATTGGCTAGTATCTTGTTGAGAATTTTTGCATCCATGTTCATCAGGGATATTGGTCTGTAATTCTCCTTTTTGGTGGGGTCTTTGTCTGGTTTCGGAATTAAGGTGATGCTGGCCTCATAGAACGAATTTGGAAGTACTCCATCTCTTTCTATCTTTCCAAACAGCTTTAGTACAATAGGTATGATTTCTTCTTTAAACGTTTGATAGAATTCCCCTGGGAAGCCATCTGGCCCTGGACTCTTGTGTCTTGGGAGGTTTTTGATGACTGCTTCAATTTCCTCCCTGGTTATTGGCCTGTTCAGGTTTTCTATTTCTTCCTGCTCCAGTTTTGGTAGTTTGTGGCTTTCCAGGAATGCGTCCATTTCTTCTAGATTTCCTAATTTATTGGCATACAGCTGTTCATAATATGTTTTTAAAATCGTTTGTATTTCCTTGGTGTTGGTAGTGATGTCCCCTTTCTCATTCATGATTTTATTAATTTGAGTCTTCTCTCTCTTCTTTTTAATAAGGTTGGCTAATGGTTTATCTATCTTATTAATTCTTTCAAAGAACCAACTCCTGGTTCTGTTGATCTGTTCCACAGTTCTTTTGGTCTCGATATCATTGAGTTCTGCTCGAATTTTAATTAACTCTCTTCTTCTGCTGGGGCTGGGGTCTATTTGTTGCTTTTTCTCTAGTTCCTTTATGTGTAAGGTGAGCTTTTGAATTTGAGATCTTTCCAGTTTTTGAATGTATGCTTGTATTGCGATGTATTTCCCCCTCAGGACTGCTTTTGCTGCATCCCAAAGATTTTGAACGGTTGTATCTTCATTTTCATTAGTTTCCATGAATCTTTTTAATTCTTCCTTAATTTCCTGGTTGACCTTTTCATCTTTTAGCAGGATGGTCCTTAACCTCCACGTGTTTGTGGTCCTTCGATATTTCTTGTTGTGATTAAGTTCTAATTTCAAGGCATTATGGTCTGAGAATATACAGGGGACTATCCCGATCTTTTGGTATCGGTTCAGACCCGATTTGTGACCCAGTATGTGGTCTATTCTGGAGAAAGTTCCATGTGCACTTGAGAAGAATGTGTATTCAGTTGAGTTTGGATGTAAAGTTCTGTAGATATCTGTGAAATCCATCTGGTCCAGTGTATCATTTAAAGCTCCCGTTTCTTTGGAGATATTGTGCTTAGAAGACCTATCCAGGGTAGAAAGAGCTAGATTGAAGTCACCAAGTATAAGTGTATTATTATCAAGGTATTTCTTGAGTTTGGTTATTAATTGGTTTAAATATTTGGCAGCTCCCACATTCGGGGCATATATATTGAGGATTGTTAAGTCCTCTTGTTGGATAGATCCTTTGAGTATGAGATAGTGTCCCTCTTCATCTCTCACTATAGTCTTCGGGGTAAATTTTAATTTATCTGATATAAGGATGGCAACCCCTGCTTTCTTTTGAGGACCATTTGAATGGTAAATGGTTCTCCAACCTTTTATTTTCAGGTTGTAGGTGTCCTTCTGTCTAAAATGAGTCTCTTGTAGACAGCAAATAGATGGGTCCTGCTTTTTTATCCAGTCTGAAACCCTGCGCCTTTTGATGGGGTCATTAAGCCCGTTCACATTCAGAGTTACTATTGATAGATATGAGTTTAGTGTCATCATATCTATTCAGTCCTTGTTTTTGTGGATTGTTCCACTGAACTTCTTCTTAAAGGGGAATTTTAAGAGTCCCCCTTAAAATTTCTTGCAGAGCTGGTTTGGAGGTTACATATTCTTTCAGTTCCTGCCTGTCTTGGAAGCTCTTTATCTCTCCTTCCATTTTGAATGAAAGCCTTGCGGGGTAAAGTATTCTTGGTTGCATGTTCTTTTCATTTAGGACCCTGAATATATCCTGCCAGCCCTTTCTGGCCTGCCAGGTCTCTGTGGAGAGGTCTGCTGTTACCCTAATATTCCTCCCCATAAAAGTCAGGGACTTTTTTTCTCTTGCTGCTTTAAGGATCTTCTCCTTATCTTTGGAATTTGCAAGCTTCACTATTAAATGTTGAGGTGTTGAACGGTTTTTGTTGATTTTAGGGGGGGATCTCTCTATTACCTGGATCTGAATGCCTGTTTCCCTTCCCAGATTCGGAAAGTTTTCAGCTAGGATTTGTTCAAATACATATTCTGGCCCTCTGTCCCTTTCCGCGCCCTCGGGAACCCCAATTAAACATAGGTTTTTCTTCCTCAGGCTATCATTTATTTCCCTTAATCTATCCTCATGGTCTTTTAATTGCCTGTCTCTTTTTTCCTCAGTTTCCCTCTTTGCCATCAACTTGTCTTCTATGTCACTCACTCGTTCTTCCACCTCGTCAAGCCTCGTCGTTAGGACTTCTAGCTTGGATTGCATCTCATTTAATTGATTTTTAATTTCTGCCTGATTAGATCTAAATTCTGCAGTCATGAAGTCTCTTGAGTCCTTTATGGTTTTTTCTAGAGCCACCAGTAGCTGTAAAATAGTGCTTCTGAATTGGCTTTCTGACATTGAATTGTAATCCATATTTTGTAACTCTGTGGGAGAGTGGGCTGTTTCTGATTCTTTTTTTTGAGGGGTTTTCCTTCTAGTCATTTTGCTCAGTGCAGAGTGGCCAAAAACAAGTTGTATTGGGAAAAGGAGAAAAAGAGAGAGAAGGAAAGAAAAGAGAAAAAGAAAAAAGAGAAAGAAGAAAAAAATAGGGGAAAAAGAGAAGAAAAAGAAAGAAAAAGAAAGAAAGGAGAAAAAAGAAAAAAGGGGGGGTGGGGGAAGCAATCATAAATCAAGAAGAAAGAGAGAAAAAAAAGCACAAAACAAAACAAACAAACAAAAAAAAAAAACAAAAACAAAAACAAAAAAACAAAAAACAAAAAAAACCACGGGGGAGTATCTTCCGATTCTGTGTAGTTTAAGTCCCTTGACTTCCCTTGGAACTGGTCCGTCTCGCTGGTCTTCTGGGGGAGGGGCCTGCTGTGCTGATTCTCAGGTGTTGGCACTTGGGGGAGCTGCTCTGCCCCTGCCTGGTGCAGGGCTCGGTGGGGGTTGTTGACCCCGTGAGGCCCCGGGAGGAAGCCACAGTGGCGGGGGCAGCTCTGGGACCCTGGATCCAGCCCCCGCAGTAGCTCCGGGGCTCTCCTTCTGCAGGGCCTGGGGGCTCCGGGGCGGGGCCGCTGATCTGCTCAGTTCCAGGCAGGAGCGTCCTTGCTGTCCTGGGCCCTCCCGGCCTCTGCCTGTCCCGGGGGAGGCCGGATCCTGGGCTGTGTCCCGGCGCCCTGTGCTCCGGGGCCTGCGCTGTTGGATTCGCGCTCCCGGCGGTGCAGCCCCCTCCGCGGAGCCGCCGCCCGAGCCTCTCCGAGCTGTTCCCGGAGCCGCGCAGCCCCCTCCGCGCGGAGCTTCTTCCTCTGCGCGAGCCGCCGCCGCTGAGCTGTTCCCAGAGCCGCGCAGCCCCCTCCGCGGAGCCGCCGCCCGAGCCCCTCCGAGCTGTTCCCGGAGCCGCGCCGCCCCCTCCGCGCGGAGCTTCTTCCTCCGCCCGAGCCGCCAGGGCTGAGCTGTTCCCGGAGCCCCGCAGCCCCCTCCGCGGAGCCGCCGCCCGAGCCCCTCCGAGCTGCTCCGGGTCCCGCCGAGCGCTGCAGCCCTTAGGGAGCTCGGCGCACTCTCCGGGGCGCAGTTCCTCTGTTACTGTCCCAGGGAGCCCGAGGGCGTCCCCGCCTTTCTGGGGATCCTGCTCCAATTCCCGGGGAGCCCCTTTCCGCGGGGAAGGTTGGTGCAGCTCCTGCTCCTCCGGGACGGGGCTCTCCTGTCCTGGGGACACTCGCCCCGGCCTCAGCCCGGCTCCTCGCGGGGCCCCTCCCCCTTGGAGGCCTTTTGTGTCTTTATTTCTTTTTCCCCGTCTTCCTACCTTGATAGAAGCGCGAACTCTTCTCACTGTAGCGTTCCAGCTGGTCTCTCTTTAAATCTCAGGCCGAATTCGTAGGTTTTCAGGATGATTGGATGGTTTTCTAGGTAATTTGTTGAGGACAGGTGACCTGGAGACCCTACTCCTCCGCCATCTTGCCCCTCCCCCAACAAAAACATTTAAAAGTAAGTAATGAACTCAGGGAAAATTCAGGATATCAAATCAAAATAGACCATAAAGTTAATTTCTACACACTAACAACCAATTTTCTGTATAAAATAAACAAAACATTCCCTTTACACTGGAATCAAAAATAAATATTTATGATTACACTTCATTAAGGAGAGAAAATGCTCTTTGAAAATGAACTATATTAATGAGAGACTTTCAAAAAGGCACAGAAATGTGAAGATAAATACATTGATGGTTTAGAAAATCATAAATTCATTGTGCCACCAAAAGAAAGTGATCTACGGTTGTGAAGTAATGCTTGTATGTAACTTGTAAAGAATTGAATCTAAGACTGGAGCTGACTATATAGTCAGAGGAAATGCAAATCGGGCCCTCCCTTTACTGATTAGACCAGCCCAGCCCAGACCCTAAAGCTGCAGAGGAGTCCCAGCCCCAAGATCCCCAGGTGACACCATTCAGATCTCAGGAGACAACACAGACAAACCACCATGGAGTCTGTGCTCAGCTGGGTTTTCCTTGTCACTATTTTATTTTTTTTTATTTTTTTTTTCCTTGTCACTATTTTAAAAGGTAATTCATGGAGAACAAGGTACCTTGAGAATGTGAGTGCGGGTGAGTGAGAGAAACAGGGGATGTGGGACCATTTTCTGACCAGGATGTCTTGTGTCTGCAGGTGTCCAGGGTGAGGTGCAGCTGTTGGAGTCTGGGGGAGACCTGGTGAAGCCTGGCGCATCCCTGAGACTCTCCTGTGTGGCGTCTGGATTCACCTTCAGTAGCTATGCCATGATCTGGGTCTGCCAGGCTCCAGGAAGGGGCTGCAGTGGGTTGCAGAAATTACCAGTAGTGGAAGTAGCACAAGCTCCCAGACGCTGTGAAGGGCCGATTCACCGTCTCCAGAGACAATGCCAAGAACACGCTGTATCTGCAGATGAATAGCCTGAGAGCCGAGGACACGGCCATGTATTACTGTGTGAAGGACACAGTGTGGTGACCTCAGTGTGAGCCCAGACAGAAACCTCCCTGTAGAAGGGGATTGGGACCACCAGGGGGTGCGCACTCTTCACCGCTTTTGTCTTGAAGGCCCAGGAGCAGGTGCAGATGGAGGTTCTGGGCAGGTTTCCTGTCAGGGTCTGGGCTTCCTCTCCAAGGAGCAGTTTCCCCCTGGGAGTCTCTCTGAACACTTGGTTGTGTGTTTACCTATTCATTCTCTTTCTTATAGAATTCCACTATAGCACTTGCACTTAATTGTACTTAACTTTCCCTGACCTGAAGTATTAATCAATTAAAAATAACTCCATTCATGTCATCTGAACATTTTCATGAGTCGTATTGGTACTCTCTTTGGATCACAGGACCCCATGATAACTGTTCTCTTGCACATCATGGTATTCAGTAATCTCCATTCAACACAAGTGAATAGAGACATTCTACAAAAATGTTAATAACGGCCTGGGAGGGAGAAAAATTCCCAGCATGACATGGTAGGGAGGTGGACTCTGAGTTCACTCACACGCACACAATCACAAGAGTGTAAGCTTTAAATACCTTCACCTTTACATCCGATGAGAGCCAGGCAGGCCTCTCATTATGTCATAAATGCCTGGATCGTGCCAGGGAGGTAACTAGCTTAGGTGTGTGTTGTGGGTCAGTGCTGGGGACAGGATCCTGCTCCATGGGATTTGGGGAGGTGGAGGTGCCCCAGAGGAGCACTTAGGTCAGGAGGTGCAGCCTCATGATTTGATCGGGGCCCTAATATACCAGGACTGGGAAAGCACCCTGCATTCTGACCCCATGTGAGGTGATGGAGAAAGGATGGGCTAGGACGTGGGTGCCCTCCAGGCACCACATCTGCCTGCACCTGGACCTCAGACATTCCAGATTCCAGATCTGTGAGAATGAGTGTCTGTTGTTTGATCCATCCAGTCCATGTACGATGTTCCAGGAGTTGGGACAGGCTAAAGTCATTTTTTTTCTTTGTTTAAATTGAATTTACCAATATTTACTACACACTCAGTGCTCATCACATCATGTGCCCTCCTTAACTCCAAACACCCAGTTCCCCCATCCCCTTCTCCTTCTCTTCCAGCGACCCTCAGTGTTTTTTCCCCAGAGTTAAGTGTCTCTCATGATTTGTCTTCCTCTGTAATATTACCCCACTAAGTTTCACTCCTTCCATGATGGTCTCTTTCAGTATTTCCTATATTCCACATATGAATGAGACCATAGCATTGCCATTCTGTGATTAATTTCTCTCAACTTAATACCTCCAGTGCCACCCATGTTGAAAGAAATGTTATTTCATCTTATTCATCATTTCTGACAGCTGTGTAATATCCCCTTGTATATATAAACCAAGTTTTGGGTACATATTTATTGGATTTCGATTTGCCAACATATATTATAACAGCCAGT